>NC_079439.1:35880446-36047946 GCF_903798145.1 Danio aesculapii
ATTTCTTTACTGCAGAAGCTCGTGAAGCCTTCATAAAGCAGTTTTCACAGCTGGAAACATCTGCCCAGACCTTACAGCTGCAGCTGCGAAGCATTGCAGCAGCCCTGAACTGCAACCTCACAGACAGCGCGAAAGATCCAGAAGAAGGAAAGACTCTAAAGGTTGAAAATGAGTGTCAAGAGCTTGTTGACACTTTATCGACTACTCTGAATATGCAGGAACAGCTTCAAAAGATGACTGTTGACCTTAACAGCATGGTGAGTCTGAATGAATCAAATAAATGATCTTCTGATCCATCTGGCCAGAAAACATGTCTTAATGGAGACTCTTCAAATATCTTATTCTCAGGCCATCCCAGCTGTAATCCCTAAAGAACCCAATAAATGGAACGCCATAGTGAATGAATCTGAGGTGCTGGTGAAAAGGTTAGCAGACTGACTTAATGTAGATTCAAGTTTTAGATGTAATTTCTGCAAACATGCTTTATATTCTTTTTCTTCTAACAGTCACACAGAGATGGCAGCTCATATAGAGCAGGTAGCAGAAGATGTCTTTAAAATGGCTAACAGAACTTATTTGCAGCTGGTAACTCTTCTTGAAGACAACTCCACAGAGTCTCACATACAGGATCTCACAGAGAAGTCAGTTATTTAATGTTTGTTTGTGTGTTTGGCAGTCCATTTTAACATTTAATCTATGGTATTTATTACATATGTGAAGTACATACACAAAATACTTTAAACTAGCTTTGTTTTTGAAAATAGTTTAAAAACAAACTCTAAAGTCTTACAGGCAATTTACTATTTACTTTTGTTTGTTTACAAGTTTTTATCAAATTATATTTAATTTTATTTGGTTAAATCTTTAAATGTGAACCTAGACCACAAAACCTTCTTATGGTGCACAGATGTATTTTAGGAAATATTCAAAAATAAAGTCTGTGGTTCAAATGTATTGTTTTTTTGTATTTTATGTCAAAAGTAAAGATCATTTTACATGAAAATACTTTGTAAATGTCCCACTGTAAATGCATTAAAACTTATTTTTTTGTTTGGTTATACACTTTGCTAAGCAATTCATAGACAACTTTAAAAGTGTTTTTCTCAGTATTTAGATTTTTCTTAAACCCCTTAGATTCAAGATGTTTAAACAGTTGTATCTTGACCAAATATTGTCTGATCCTAACAAAATATATGTCAATAGAAAGCCTATTTATTCAAATTAGTGTAAGGTTAGGGTTATTTTTAAATGTGATCTATAAATCTCAGTTTTAAAAAAAACATTTATGTATTTGTGTTCCAGAGTCATAAATTTCTATTTAATATTATTCACAAATATTTAAAAACTTTATATACAAGTATATAAAATAAATAAATAAATGCAATATATATGAACACATACAGCCCCTTACAGTCTCTGATATGTTATCAATTACAGAAAAACTACACACAGTATACATTTAGTCCTTATTTGGGTTTTAAAACGACACGTAACATACAGCCCACAGTCAGTGCAAACCTTTCATTTGCATCTTTAATCTTCACCAGCACATGTAACCGCTGTTACAAAGTATTTCCATCATTTGAGTTCAAAATAGTCCAAAAGATGATGATAATAGTTAAACATGGCAGTTTGTTCATGTTTTAGGTTGCTGAAAGAATCATTAGTTTCTGAAAGTATCGGATGTCAGAAGCACTTCAATAACCACGCGCACGTTATTATCATCAGCTCAAGAAGTTTGTTATTTCAAGCGAGAAAGTGAAATGTTTTTAGAAAGCTCTTCTTCATGGCTTTGTGGCTGTTCATACCATACCACTCAGTGGAAACAGGCCATTTGACAGCGGAAATGGCCATAAAAGTGTACCGAACCGTACCGTACCCTACCGTTTACTGGAAACGGGTTATAAGACAAGGCAAAAAATTAAAACACACCTAAACAAGACAAGACAAGAAGATGATTCGTAGATTTACAGGTAACAAGACTAAGCAAAGTGTGTGTGCAAGAGTGGTGTATAAATAGTCTGTGTAATGAGTCCTTGAACAGCTTCCAGCTGTGTGTGTAATTATCGGAATACCAGAACAGGTGTATGAGTTGCATGACAGGATTTGTAGTTCATAAGGTGACAGAATTGTAGCCCGGGTGATGGTGCATGCTAACCAGTGATCTGCAAGCCTGGATCGCTGGTGGTCGTGACAGTATCATTTAATCATGTACATCAGTTCCAAATGAATTAATTAATCAACACAACATAATTTGTTCAACTATTATTTTAATTAAATTTAACAATGAGCAAATATTATCAATTGAATAACTGATATTGAATGGGGACCGATATCTCATAAATAATAACTAATAAATATATCTAATATCTCTAATAAATAATTATAAACATATCACATATATCATATATAAACATATATCTAATAAAAAAATTACTTATATCTGCTGAGTAAATACTAGTATCTTTTAGAAAGATACAAGTACTTATAAATAATCACTAGTAATCTAAATAATAGCAATAGTAATAGTAATAATAATCACTGATACTACTAGTGCTTACTGGAATAGCAAGTAGCAAACAAAAAAACACAGGTGTGAATGATATTTGTACATTTTAGGGATTAAATATTAAAATGGCTTGCCATGTTGTTTGTTCATCAATCTGATTTGATGGTTTTGAGGTGACCCTTAATAACTCATTTTAAATGTCACTGTATATTTGTGTGTGAAAGGCTGGAGGAGATGCAGCAGCTGAAGGAGAATCTGACTCTTGAGGTTAATGAGACATTAGTGACACACCTGTCACTTCAGAAACACAACGCAGAGATTGCGGACATTTTACACAACATCACCACTTCACTGTCAGAACTACGCAGAACGGATGGCAATTTCACCCTCGCTGTGGAGGAGACCAACATGACCTCTTTCTCACAGACGCTTAATCAAACCAATGTAACAGCAGCTCAGAATCCTCAACTCACAGAGGTTTGTGCTGCATGTTAATATTGTTGTGAAAAGAGGCAATGATGCTGATGATGTGGCTATAGAAGAACTTATAAAATGGTCACGCTTCATTTTAATAATAATAATAAGACTTTTAGCTAAAAAAAAAGTACTAATTATTTGCTGTTTATTAATAGTTTAGTTTATATTTTAGGTCACAATATGCAGTATTAGCAAACCATTAACTTACACTACTAAATTAATAAACTACCAATTAGCTGTTTATTTATAGTTAGTGAGGTAGAAGTTGATTTTAAGTTTTGGGTAGGATTAGGGAAGCAGAGTAAGATCATACTTTATAGCTACTGATGAACAGTTAATATCTTAATAATAAGCCAGTAGTTAATAGTATGAAATATAACCTAAACTAAAGTGTTAGCAGTAGTTGTAATGTAGTAGTTGGGTTTGGGTATTGGGTAGGATTAGTGATGCAGAATATAAATATATATATATTTACAGTTGAAGTCAGAATTATTAGCCCCCTGATTTTTTTTCTTCCCCAATTTCTGTTTAACGGAGAGAACATTTTTTTTCAACACATTTCTAAACATAATAGTTTAAAAACTCATTTCTAATAACTGATTTATTTTATCTTAATAAATCAATAATATTTTACTAGATATTTTTCAAGACAGTTCTATGTAGCCTAAAGTGACATTTAAAGGCTTTACTAGGTTAATTAGGTTAACTAGACAGGTTAGGGTAATTAGACAAGTTATTGTATAACGATGGTTTGTTCTGTAGACTATCGGAAAAACATTTAGCTTAAAGGGGCTAATAATATTGACCTTAAAATGTTTTTTTTATTACTAAAACTGCTTTTTATTCTAGCGGAAATAGAACAAATAAGACTTTCTCCAGAAGAAAAAATATTATCAGACATATAGAGATATGGCGAGAGAGAGATTGGCTACAAACTGTCCAATAACTTTCCTAAATAACCTAACATACTTAGCCTTTAAATTGCACTTTAATCTGAAGATTAGTATCTTGTACAATAACATATTATATGCTGTCATGGCCATGGCGAAGACAAAAGAAATTAGTTATTAGACATTAGTTATTAAAACTATGTTTAAAATGTTGTTGACAGAATCTTTTGTCCTTTAAACACCACTCAAGAAATATTAGGAAAAAAATGAAATTTACAAAAGGGCTAATCATTTTGCCCTCAAAAATAAACAGCCAATATCTTAATAGTAAGCATGCTAATAAGAAACTGGTTGAAAGTGAGAATTAGTCTCTATACTAAAGTGTTGCCAATAAAAATAAAATGATTTTAAATGTTAATCTGGAGGTCAGAGTGAATATATATTCTAAAACAAATGTATCTGCATTTCAGAGTGAAGACCTGATGAACAGAACAACCAATTTGGACATTTCTGTTCTGTCCAAGGAGCAATTGGTAAATAAGACCAGAGAGGAAATTCAGCCTGATATGGACAGTGTCGAAAATAATCTGAAAACTGTTCAAGAGCTGCAGCAGGTAAATCTGGTAAACTTAAAGGGGACATGCCATGAAAATATGACTTTTCTCTTGTGACGTAGTGAAGTGGATTCTGATTTACCGCTAGTGTCTAATGAGGCATGAAAAAACAAAAGTACACATGTGAGACAATGTATTGAACAGACTAAATTTGAAATAAAGCAAACAGACCAGAGCAACAAACAACTGGCAGAAGCAGCAGACAGGAAACACATACTAATGCGCTGCAGCACTAGCCATTTCTGATTACTTGCTGAATTAGCTGTTGATTTGCAATTTCTGAATCAGCATAGTGTGTGAGAGTCATTTGTTTTGTTGTTTCTGGAGAATAGCATGTTAAGGCTCTGCCCTCTTCTGGAAGACATCAGCTCATTTGCATTTAAAGGGACAAGCACAAAGTCAGTCAAAAAGTCAAGTCAAAGTCAGCTTTATTGTCAATTCAGCCAGATGTACAGGACATATAGAGAATCGAAATTACATTACTGTCAGACCCTAGGTGCCTAACATATAATATTAATATAAAAAGTAGAGTTTTAAGGAAAAGAAAATTTACATTTACAACATATACAATTGTACATAAAATGTGGTCTAAAAAATATACATAAAATGTAGTCTAAAAATATACATAAGGAATAAAAAGAATAAAAAAGGCTGTGTATTGTTTGTTTTTTTTACATTTTACTTCAAGACACATTCTGGGGAGACCAGAGATTTATTTTACATCTTATGAAAAGGGGCATAATGTGTCTGCTTTAAAAAGAATTTTTAAAAAGTCCTTGTAATTAGAGGTCTGGCAGTTCTTTCATCCTGTGAGTTTTAGCACCCCCTGACAGTCAGTCTGGTGGGAAATGTTACAGCTCGAGAAAGAGAGACAAAAACAATAGGGATGTATTCCCAGCTCAAAGCAAACTCAAATGTGACAATTTTCTGCCAAAAGACAGTGTAATGAGATGCATCTTTTGTGTTTTTATCTGCAGTTGACGGCTGCGGTAGAGGGATTGAAGGTGTCAACCGTCTCCTCTGTGGTGACTGGGAAAGAGGTGGAGGCGGAGATTCTGTCTCTGCAGAAGAGTCTGCAAGGTAACTGTTCCTTTCTTACTTACACTGTTGAAACACGAGATGCTTTTTCAAATTATGATATGTTTGAACATAAATGAGGTAAAGATGAAAGGGAATTTGTGCTAACTACAGCTAAGCAGTTTTAAAGTCACCATGAAACAGAAGCTAAGGTTGTCATTTTTTCCCATTTCATGATTAACTGAAACAGTAATGAAATGAGAAAATGTAGGGCAGTGCTTGATTTCATTCTTTGGGAACCAGTTGGATCTTTGGACAATCCAAAAAGATGATGAGAAGGTGTTGCTAACAAAATAGAGGAAGACTGATGAATGAACAAAAGTAGTGCAGAAACGAGAGCTCCTCCTGAAAGGCATACACGACCAGAAGTGAAGTCATTTCGAGTGGGGCAGGGAAGGTTAAGGTATCTGACAGTGCTTAATTTGTAAATGAATAATTCCCGGAACAAAACCAGGAAATAAAAGTCACAATGACCGAAGTCCACCAAATCATTTCAGGTTTCCCGGAACAAGACGTCATTAAATGGGCGCAAAAAAGAGCATCACATTTCTGAACTTTCTGGTCTTTAAATATTTTGTGGCATATAATCTTATAGGTCAGTCATGGATAATAAAAACATGTTGCTACAAACATAAATTGTATGAACAATCACTATTCAGTTCGCTTTACTATTATGTTCAAGAAGAGCCCACAATTACCTCTTCTGTCATGTTTTCTGGCTGACTTGAGATCGATTTGCTTCTGTCTCCCGCTATCCTGATCTAGGCTCATTATCAGATTTACTCATGGTTTTAAACTATGAAAATATGCTGGACTGCCTCTTTGCCATTTTGAAAATACAAATAATATTTAGATTGGCCACTATGCCATTATTTATTTATTTTTTGCTGCTCACTGCACGAAACAACAATCACCAACCAATGAGAGTGATTGTAAACATAAGAAGGCCAGTTGGCTGAAAATATTGTTGATGGCTAAAGGTTAAACATGGCTTTTGCTTTAACTTGCACATGGTGACTACTGTCATGTGTGTGCACACACAATCCATAGCCTCCGCTTGCACTCATTCACATTCTCTTTCTCTCTCTCTCTCTCTCTCTCTCTCTCTCTCTCTCACACACACACACACACACACACACACACACACATAGGTATTCTCCACGCACAAGTTAATGCTTGATCTATTAAAATAAATACCACAATGCAAAACACGGATATCTGACATTTTCTGAAACAGGATCCAGCAAGATCCAGCTCAAATAAAACATTGGCATCTGATAAATTATTTTAAGGGCAAATAACAACAGAACAGCTCATATAAATTATTTTTTAAAGATGTAACATGAAAGATGTGACATTGGAGTAATGACTAGTCTGCTTATATAGACTAGATAAGAATAGAGAAAACAAAACAATATTCAGTACTCTATTTATTCATCCAATGTAGCAAAAAATGACTAAAATAAGTACATAAATAAATAAAAAGCTAAATAAACATAAATAAAATAAAGCAAATAAAAAAAATCTGCCAACACAGGAGTAAATTATATTTAAAAATATTCAAATGGATACATTTTCACTGTAATAATGTTTCACATGCAGTGTTAACTATTTAATCAAATAATAACATCCATTCATTCATTCATTTTCTTTTAGTCCCTTTATTAATCTGGGGTCGCCACAGCAGAATGAACCACCAACTTATCCATCATATGTTTCACACAGCGGATCCCCTTCCAGCTGCAACCCATCACTGGGAAACATCCATACACACTCATTCACACACATACACTACGGACAATTTAGCTTACCCAATTGACCCATACCGCATGTCTTTGGACTTGTGGGGGAAACCGGAGAACCCGGAGGAAACCCACGCAAACATAGGGAGAACATGCAAACTCCACACAGAAACGCCAACTGACCCAGCCGGGATACTAACATCCAGTAAATTGTAATAATGTTCTCTGCTTTAGACATGGAGCAGGACTGGCCTCAACTGCCCACGCTCAGCAAAAGCTTTCTGAAGAGAGAGAAAATGCTGAACGAGAAGACACTGATGGAGGTGAAAAAAAGAGTGAAGCAGACAGAGAAGATGATCAAGCCCTCAATGGAGAACGCGACAGATGCAGACAGCACAGCTAAACAGGCCAAGGCGTCTGCAGACACGGTGGCTAAAGTAATACACATGCATTCAACATTTCATTTGCATTTACATTCAACCCGTGGGCTATTTTCACACCTGTAGACCATCTGCTTTGTACTGACACAGGGGTTAAGACAATTTAGGGCCCTTCACACTGAGTGTGTTGTGATAAAGTGAGGTGAATCACAGATAAACTCTGTTTTCACACCAAACACGAAACAATTGATCACCTACAGCAAATTCATGTCTGCACTTAAAGTGACCCAGACCGTTTGGACAGCCTGTCCACTAGAACATTTATCCTGATCTTGTTTTTCGTATGTATCTTGTCATTTTTATCCATTTGGTTTTAACCTCATCCACTGCACAATATACAACAGTAAATTAAGATAAAGTTCGGCGCTACACCAGAAACACAAACTATATATCCTGCTCATGGCTGTATTAAATTATTAAACTAACGATCAAGTCTAATTTTCGCTGCAGCTCCTAGCCACAGAACTGCTTTTTTGTTGATGTTTTTGTAGTAGCTGTGATTTTTATCAGAAAGGACAGCAAAAATAACAAAACATTCAACATCTGCTTATTGTTAGAACACATTTCGATAGCTGCAACACACTCATCATTTCAAGCATTTATTTAGCACCGACATATCCAACAGCCGCTGACTACCCAGCAGCCACACAACATAATTAAGACGTTAATATTAGGTTCAATTTAGGTCATGACGTCAGGGGACCGAAATTCAGCGTGTAGTCAGCTTCTAAGGACAACATTATTTTGACGTCCAATAATGACATCAAATTATGTTGATATTTGGTTGATTTTAGGTTGTGTTGGAAAGTGACCAAAATCCAATGTCTGGTAGATGTCATAGTGATAACATCCACACACTGTCAAGGTGTAACATGATTAGACGTTGATATTTGGTTGATTTTAGGTTGGACTTTGACGTCAGCCTGATTTTCATTCCCAAACAAAATCCAACGTCCTCACAAAGTTGGGGTACAATGTCAATATGACGCCATGTTCACATCCTGTGCCTGCAGGGCAGTGCTGTACAAGTAAAATACAAAGCCAAGACAGCCAAAGAAAAGTAGAGATAACATTAGCAAAATCCAGAACAGTAATTTGGCAGTGAATAATTAAAAAGCAAATGCAAGAAAACAAGATTTCAACTTTTAAGCTAGATTTAAACAAGTTTTAAACTCGTGGATGGAAATTGAAGCTTTATTTTATAGCAGTGGCTCCTGGAGGGCCACAGCTCTGCAGATTTTAGCTCCAACCACCTCCAACTCACACCTGCTTAATAGTCCCACTAGTCTTGAACACCGTGATTAGGTGGATCAGCTGTGTTTGATTATGATTGGAACAAAACTGCAGAGCAGTACAGCCTTGATTCAACTATTGAAAATGTACTATCACCTTTTTTCTTTAGTCGTAAACTAGGCAAAGAGTAGTTTGTTGACGACCTCACATGTCTCATTGGCTTGTTTTTTTTTAATAGGTCAGGTAATAGACAAATAAGTGAGTGTCAGGTTGTTTTAACGTTTAAAAACAAATACCAATATATAATTAAAATGTATTTTATAGTGCTGGTAAATCATTTAGTGTATTTCAAACCATCTGGAGTTATATTAAAAAGACTGGAGTAAAGCAACCCATAAAGAATTACAATAATCCAAGCACAATAAAACTAGGTCATGCATGGCACTCTCAAGATCTATAAACACTAGCAAAGACTTAACTCTAGAGAGAATTTCTTTTTATTTACAATCTTCAATTGTTTACGCTTAATAAGCAAAATATTTGCCCTAACTTGGATGATACTTGGCTGCTCAACAATTAGCGATCATCGATGTCAGTTTTTTCTTTTCACAAAAAATCTGACCTCCAGGCCAGTCAAGCACATTCCTTTCATACCTATGAAACCCATTTCCCATGTAATTTGGCATCTTGATGGCAGTACAGCGGTCCTTCGTTAATCACGGGAGTTACGTTCTCAAAATAACCCATGAAAGGTGAAATCCGCAAAGTAGTCAGATTTATTTTTTACAATTATTATAGGTGTTTTAAGACTGTAAAACAAAGTAGATACATTTATTCCGAAATGACACCCTACAGCCATGTATCTTCTACCTTCGTCTAGCATGTCCAAATTCCAACATTTTGTGCAATGGTTAGCATATTCCTCTGCTGTTTGGGTGCTACCGCAGGTGCCTGTAAGGGTGCAGAACGTTTCGTCAAAATTATGAGGTTTTGTTGGGGAGAAACTTTGCAAACATACAGTACAGCACTTCAGGGTCACACTGCTAGCGATTGAAGATTTATGTACATTTGGCAAGCTGAATGCATTCTGTACAGCACAATGCACTAGTCAGGACGCAGAACACAATGCGCTATAAAAAAGCATGTCAAATTGTACTAAAAAATCCACAAAACAGGTGAGGCCACAAAGGTGAACTGCGTTATAGCAAGGGATCACTGTATAGACACTGTAAAGGAATTTTATAACAAAAGGTTATAACAACAAATATTTTATGTTGCTTTAGCTTAAAATTGAGTGATTTATTTAAAAAATGATTCAAAAATATATAATTTAAAAATAAAGTTTTTTAAGTTATTCAAAGTTCAACTTAAATATGTAGTATGTATGTACAACTAGTGGTTGAACTGAGTATTGCAGTCCAATTTCAAAATATGTCAAAATATATTTGTTTACCCATTCCCTTCTCTGACAATAATATGCACACACAGGTTGCCAGATTGATGACACAAACAGCTGCAATCATGCCTGACGATTGAGCCTTAAACTGTGAGCTGCTTAGCTAATGTTTAAATTTGTCATATTTGTATTATTTTCTAATTAAAAAATCTCAATCGGTGTCTCAATTCAGAAGCTGTGGGTTTGCGATTCTTGCTTTGCTTACATATATTGAGGCAGCCTTCACGTCTGAAAAAAAATACCCTGTGATTTCCACCAAGACATCCCGGGGTGTCAAAATATAATTTGGCAGTATTTAACCTGCAGTGAGTGGAGTTACACTAACCAAAACAAACAAACAAAAAATACATTATAATATGAAACACACTCTTTTAAAGAACAATAACAGACTTAAGCATTGTTTTTAATCAAGTATGTTCACTTAGCATGATTCTTAAACAAATTTTATGCTTTATAAAAGTCAAAAACTTACATGCAGAAATTTTAATATTTAATTCCTCATGTTGTGATGATTAGAAAAGTTTGTTTGATTCAACTAAAAAAAATGAAGGCAGCAATATGTTTTTTACACTGGAGTATGTCTCTGTACAAAGCCAATACTCAGTACGCCTCCATGACAATAATGTCAATAGTAAACTGAAAAAAAATTATTCAAAGATGACTCCTTAGATTTACTCAATGTGGTCCCACTTTATATTAAGTGTCCTTAACTACTATGCACTTACACAGAAATAAATAATTCGTTACAATGTACTTATTGTGTAAATACATGTATTTACTGTGTACTTATGCTTGATTAAATACCTGTATGTAATTACATCTGTAATTAAATTCTGTAACTACATTTGTAAATACACTGTTGACTATTCCTTACACCTTAACCCATCCTTAAACCTTAACCCATACTACCAAACCTGTCCATAACCTCACCCCTATCCCAACTCAAGAGCACAACAAGTGTTCTCAAATACATTATGAACACAGTAAGTACATTGTATTTATTTTTTGTTGCAAGTACATAGTAGTTAAGGACACTTAATATAAAGTGAGACCCTTAATTTTTAAGTGGTTGTAAACAATGTATTTGGGCTAAATTTAAACAAACATATTAAGTTGAACATTACTACATTTAATTTGTTTGTTTAAATTCAACACATTTAAATTGTTTGCAACAATTCTGCAGTCATCATTTTTTTCAGTGTACCTTTATGAATGTGCTAGCCACCAGCGTCAGCTGCTCTCCTGACTTTCAGCTCACATTTCACTGGTTAACCCAAGATTCATTCTGAGAGGCATTAGCAAAACAAACGCTTCTTTTTACACAGTGTACATAATGACTAATTATTTGTTGTAATAAAGCCTGGTTTGTTGGTCTGCTGGGTCACATTTCTACAGTTTGTTTTCAATTGAGACAAGACAACCTCATTCAGGCAGACTCGGCTGATTGAGTTGGTGTGGATCCGAGCACGACTTGCCTTGTTCATATATGCCTAAACGAACTGAAATTGGAGAAAACATGACTGATTCCAAAACAAACTCTACAGACAAGCCGGATTGAAAACACCTTTATTTGTCAGTCATGTTTAGCTGAAGTTTCTTCCAAAATAACACGAAACAAGAATTAATTCCTCACTAAATCAAATCATTAAAGTATTAGTAACAATTTTATGCTATTGTTCAATCCATCACATTGTGGTAATAGAAAAAGTGTATGATAAAATCTCATTTAAAAAGCTATTTGATTAAATGAAGTCCCAAGATGTGCATAAACACTTTCTGCCTAGAGGAGACTGGATTGAAACAAGAACTGATGGGAACTAAAAGGCTTGTTTTGATGTTATCCATGACAGGATGCCAAAGCCTCCCTCACGCAGGGGAAACGGATAAAACATGCATCTGGACAGTTGCGTTCAGCTCTGGACGTCACCCTGGAGCAGTTGTCTGAGCTGGAGAGCCAAACCGCACTGAAACAGGCAGCATTGGAAGCAGAGGAGGTAAACAATCTGGCATTTATTTTGACAGAGCTGCCAATGTTTGTCCAGTTGGACAAAACCTCAATGTCATTATTATTAGAACACAGACTTCTGTAGGACATTCAGTACCGCAGGCGTATCCAATTCTGATCCTGGGGGGACAATCTTGCAAATTTGAGTTCCAACACACTTGTGAAGTAGTTCCTATTGAATCTGAACACCTTAATCAGCTTCATGTTTGGGTGTGTTTAAACTTCAAACTAAACTCTGCAGGACATTAGGCCTCCAAGACCAGGTTTGGACACCCCTATTTTTGGCGGTTTTAGGCATAACAGTTCATGTTGCAGTGAAATACAGGAATTAGACTTAATCTGATCTTTAATGTCCAGATTATGTGGCCAACAGGGATTGTTTTTTGCATTGCCATGATGCTGATATGCTGTTTCTTCTCAGGACATGGTTTCTTCAAGCAGTATGATAGACAGCATGGAGACAGCCAAGAGTCAGCTGGAGTCCTTCACAGAGATGCTCACTCTGCTTCTCAATCAAATGGGTAAATTCACAAATCCTTATTTTAGAATATTTTATAATTTATTTCAGTTTTTATTCATTATGTTTATTTCTATCATACAGTTTTTGATGTCAAAATTATTAGCCCTCCTGTCATTTGTTTACTTTTTCAAATATTTACCAAATGAGTTTTAAAAGAGTAAGGAATTTTTCACTACAATATTTTTTTTCTTCTGCAGAAAGACCTTTTTTTCTTTAAGCTAGAATAAAAGCAGTATTTATTTTTTTAAACCATTTTAAGGTCAATATTATTATCCCCTTAAGTATTTATTTAAGAGAGTGCATGTTTTCCAGTGGTTTGCAAGACCTAGATCACTGATGATCATGACAGCTACAGAACAAACTATTTTATACAAAAATTTGCTAAATGGCCTAAATAAAGGAATTAAAATTTAACAGGAGGGCCAATAATAATTCTACTATATATATATATATATATATATATATATATATATATATATATATATATATATATATATATATATATATATATATATATATATATATATATATAATTGAGGTCAGAATTATTAGCCCTCCTGTTAAATTTTAATTCTTTTATTTAGGCTAATAGTTTTGGTTATATAGTTTTAATTTTAATAATATAATAATAAAATGTCTGTCTGTCTATCTATCGTCCATCTATCTATCCGTCTGTCTGTCTGTCTGTCTGTCTATCTATCTATCTGTCTGTCAATATTGTTTGTTTGTTATTCTTATTCTTATTGGGAAAATATTTAAAAATAAATTATTAACTTTAAAATCCTCCTCTTCTCCTATTAACTTGAACAGAAGCTGATGTGGTTCTGGAGAACTACGATCGCATTCTAAATGAGACAGCAGTGCGCCTTCGTGTCCTCCAGGGGGCCGTGGAGAGTCCGTCTCTAACCGGGAAGATCCAGAGGCTTCGCAGCGCTGCGTCTGATCAAGAGAAGCAGATGCAAAATCTTGAAGAGAGCCTGCAGGACATACGAAAGGAAAGAGACAGTCTCACTGACATCGCCCAGAACCTGCCCAAAACATGCCCACAAAAAGGCCACTGAGACAGTGGGGAGGGTGGGGGGACAAAAACAAAGTCTAAAATAATTTAAAAAAAAAAAAAACAGGTGAACAAACCTCTGAAACCCCCCACTACATTCCTGTTTTAGAAAAGCAGCACTGATCATATAAATAACACATTAAAATGGAAATTCTTTATAAACATTCATGCATTTGTAAAGACAGATCGGCTTTATTTACTTATTTACTCCAACTGGTTAAAAAGTCCAAATGCAGATGATGGCATTTATACACTATAGCACTTTGAACTTAAAGGGACAGTTCACCCAAACCTGAAAATTCTGTCATCAGTTTGTCACCCTTTACTTGTTCCAAACCTGTTTGAGTTTTTTTTTTTCTTTTTTAAAAGATATAGACAGCTGAAAACCTGTTACCATTGACTATTTGTTTTTTTTTTTATATGGAAGTTAATGGTTTCAGGTTTTCCTCATTCTTCAAAATATCTTCTTTAGTGTTCAACAGATTAAAAAAACATAAAGATTTGATGGTAAGTAAATAGAGATTAAATTTAAATCTTTGGGTGAGCTATCCTTTTAAATTAATATTCAAACATAATGTCATGGCGATCATTACTGAGCTTCCACAGATAATCACATTGACATTATATTTGATTATTGATGTTTTGCAGACTTTAAAGAATGACATAATGACGTTATAATGATTGATGATATTATTATGCAATTTTATTCTGTACATTAACTCTTAACTAATGAGAGTTCCTGGCCAGATATGGCGCTTTTTGGCCACTTAGGGGTGCCATCCTCACAAATTAATCTTGTACACAATGTACTTTGAAAACGGAGAATTTGGTGAATAAAGTTCATGAGAAAACAAAACCTATTGTGTGTGTCATGCTGTCTTTGCTGTACATTTTTAGTATCCATATGTGTATACTGACATGCAACTTATTACATATTTAATATCCAACATGGCATATTAAAAATTAATTCATGCGCTAGTAATCCATCTGTTCATATGATATTGTCACAAAAAGGGACTGGCTATGAATAGCTGTAATTTTCCATTATTTGGATTTCATGGTTGTCTGCAGTGCAGTCTTGTTAGCTTGTTTACAGTTTTGATCTATCATGTTTTATTGTGTTTTTATTGTATCTTCATTCTTTGCAGATAGTATTCAATCTCTTATCTGAACTGCTGACTGTGCTGATAAACGTAACCCCATTGAACTGAGTGCTATATAGACTATTTGCACAACTCCTATTTCAAAACTATTCTCTTAAAAACATAAAACTATTCAACAGATCACACTAAAAATGCTGCATGCATTGCAAAATCAAACAGTCATATTTATATAGATAATTATCAGTTATAGCTTTAGCGAGCTAAATACCGTATGTTTAATGTTTACAGATCAATTAATCGAATTGGATAGTAGGTTTTTAATTAAAATGATAAAACCTAAATTAATTGAGAACAGCTGTTGAAAGAAATGCATAGCATAAAATGCACATAAATTCAAGCAACTATATTAAAAACTTGCTCTTAATCCCACCCTGACCTAGGTGACGTCGAAGTTAATCAACTGCACAACAATAAAGCATGCAACAATAATTGCAGGAAATGAAGGAAGTGAAATGTTGCAGAGATAATATCGCACTTTTAAAACTAGGGTAAAAATTAAATGTTGCAGTGAAAGATAAGATATGACAAAAGAAAAACAAACCATAAATAAGTGTTTTGGGGCCATAAACGTTTTATGTAGTGCAATATTTGCAGCTGTGAAAATTGTTATGCCCTTTTCAATACAATTTGAGAAGCACACAACTGACTAAATAAGTAAGTGCTGTATTAATTACAGTATGGTGGAGATGAGCAAGGCTGGAATGCTGAAGGTGTAGAGCCAGCTGTTCTGTGTGTGGTTTAAAAATATATATATAGTCTCAAATAACATGTAGAAATTATATATGAAGAGTTCGGATGCAAAAACCTCTAAATGCCATCTGAAATGTTCTTCTAAAATGAGAATTTTTATCAGGCTTCTGTGTGCAGGTTCAATAATTTCACTTTTATGGCACAAAATATGGTCTTTTCATGGTCTTTAAAGTGAAATATCTCAACATAAACAAAGGAGGCTGAGAATTTTTTTTATTTTACAACTGAAATTTCAGACAGCACTTAGAGGTTTTTGCATAATAGTTTTAAAAATTCATTTCTAATAACTGATTTATTTTATCTTTGCCATGATGACAGTCAATAATATTTTACTAGATATTTTTCAAGACACTTCATACAGCTTAAAGTGACATTTAAAGGCTTAAGTAGGTTAATTAGGTTAACTAGGCAGGTTATGTTAATTAGGCAAGTTATTGTATAATGATGGTTTGTTCTGTAGATCATCAGAAAAAAACATAGCTTAAATTTTGACTGTAAACTGGTGTTTAAACGATTTAAAACGGCTTTTATTCTAGTCAAAATAAAACAAATAAGACTTTCTCCAGAAGAAAAAATGTTATCAGACATACTATGAACATTTCCTTGCTCTGTTAAACATAATTTGGGAAATATTTAAAAAAGAAAAAAAAATCAAAGAGGGGCTAATAATTATGACTTTATATGTATATATATTTGTTGCTCTACATGATGATGGGTATGGGGCTTTATTTCACCAATGTTTTGACATTTTACAAAAGCCATTTGAAACAATAAAAGAAACACTTGCATTGGATAATAAAAACTGCTTTCCTGTTCAGCTCGTACAGTCTGCATTTCCTCTCTTCACCACGCGGTGGCGCTTACAGCTGCATTCCTGGTGGCCAGTGAGCGCATCACAGGGAGACCTGCGCCTCTAAATAACAGCGTGAGATTCATTCCCTCTCTCTGTCTCTCTCCCGCATAACCGACACAAGCGGCCAGCAGACGCCAGCGTCTCTCCTCTCTCCACCACCGCCTCTCGACCTTCCCAGCATGCCTTCCAACATGGACTTACAAGGTATGTTGTCGTTACCAGTCTGTGTTTAGGGAATGATGCTTTATTCACCGTTAAACGCGCGAAGGCTGTTTTTGTTCTGTTGGCGCGCTTGTGTTTGCCGTTAGCGGCCGACCGTCCTTATCTCATGCCTGCAAGTGCACCAGACAGCCTGGGTGAAACCTCCAGACTGGTGAATAACTGCTATTATGTCTCATTTGTCCAGGCGGAAAAGCCTTCGGGTTGCTCAAAGCTCAGCAGAGGGACAAGCTGGAGGAGATCAATAAGGTAAATGAGCGACCGCTGATGGGTTATTATTGTCTCGATCGGGAGGCGAGTTTGTCACGTTGGTCTGTTCACTCTCGTGGTGCTGCTAGACGCATTGTCTGGAAATATGAGTGAGGTAAAAGGTGGTCTCTGTGGCTGATTAATGTTATTTTGGACTGTAGCGCAATTGTTAAGCTCAATTTTACAGCAGCATGACCTAATTTAGTTAGACAGCTCGACCACATTAAGCCGCAGATCATTTCACAATCCAGAGCAGGGCAGCGTCTCCTTCTCTATTGAGCTGTAGGATTTTCACCTTATATTGCTGATTCACGAGACTGGAGCGTTTAAAAATCGCTGTGTCGATCGGCAGCTTGAGTTTTGAGACTTGAGCATGAGTCATTCACAGCTGCCTTGTAAAGTCCTCATGAAATCACCCTTGTTTGAGGTATGACGTTAGTTTTAATATTAACGTTCAAGTTAACTTGCTTAAAAAAAGCTAATTTTACGATTAGAATATATGTTAAGCATTCAAATTTAGCATTTATATCAATATGGATAAACATTTTAGAACATTACAGAGAACGTCAGCTTCTCATCTGACCAATCATGTGCTCTCGTATCTGAACCATCAGAATTCAGTCACTTTTTTTGTCATATGTAACCAAACATTTATACAGGGTGTTCACCTAGGCATTTGCAAATGTTAAAAAAAAGTAATAAAGAGCATGCAGCACAATGTTTATCTGAACTCATCCAAATTTGTTAGTTGTAACAATGAGAGGGTGGAACCCTAAAACTCCTCTGTCTTCAGTTGAAATTACATCATATGAAACAAGGCATGTTCAAATGCTCAAGGTTTCACTCAAACACTATCCATCTAGCATGATTAGCACACTAGCATATGATTGCTTGGACCAACAGATAGCCCCACCCGACACTGGCTCAGTCACTAGCTTAGCACCATTGGTTAGTACGCCCTAGTTGGGCAGGGCTAGCATACCTAAAGGATAGTTTCGTTTTTGTTGATTTACACCAGGGGTCACTGAGCTTGTTCCTGGAGGGCTGATGTCCTGCAGTTTCTTTATTAAACACCTTTGAACCAGCTTATCAAGCTCTTACTTGAAACTCCCAGGAAGATGTTCTGGGGAAAGTTGGCGCTAAACTCTGCAGGGGCACCGGCCCTCCAGGACTGAGATTGATGACCTTTGGTTTACAGTTTCTACAAGTATACATTTTCAAATTAGTACTAGATGTATTAAAAGTGTCATGCATAAGAATTTAGTCCCCTTTAGTTGCTAATTTATGGACCTCTTGCAACACTACTTCATATGAATGAGATGGTGAGACCTTCCTGGACTTATAAGGTTGTCTATGAAAACACAGATTTTTATGTGAACGACCTGGGACTCATTTTTGCCAGGAAAAACAAACGAATGTGACGTTTACATGCGCCCCAGAGAGCCTCTATTTCAATGATGAAAATATTGCCAAAAGAGCAGTTCTGTGCTGTATTTGTTAGTGTCCTGCAAAGAAAAGAGATCATTCTAAACTTTCCAATTCAGCGCAGCATATATTTATATACCGCTCTTAGCAGTATAAATGGAGATTGGATTTTTAACATTTATATTGCTGTAAAAGTAATTTTTTAATCAGACTAGAGCGCAAAAAGAGCATTATTTCATTGACAAATGTCATGAGCGCAGTATTAAGTCGAGATCGCATTCATGTAATTGCCTACGAGAATGTCAATCTCTGTGCTCGAGCGCCGATTTCCTCTGCTTGTGCACAAAACTTCTTGCGCGCCCTCAAATATATGTTGCTCAAGTGCAGATTTTCTTGCGCGCCCTCAAATAAACGCTGCTGAAGTGTGACTTAGCACGTTTATATGACACGTATGTCTCTAACATTTATTAGATTTGCTAGGAATATTTATGAATGTCTCTAACAGACCTACATAGCGGCATTAATGCGTCCTGAAGTGAAACTGCTATAAACTCCAGCAAAAAAAGTCATTGTATGCAGAACCATAGACCTTTATTTATGAATAAAATATAATTATGGATACTGTGTTCATCCATAACTGAAAGCTACGCCGTGTTTGCTGGCATCACGCACCTGTCTGTCAGCACGTCACCTTAAAGGGTTAAACAAAGAAGGCACAGCGCTACTGTTACAGAAGTTTGTGCTGTTATTTACTTGCCTTTTTAATAGGTTTTTGGTGCGATTTATAACCCGCTATTAAAAAAAAATATATATATTTTGAATAAGAAGCCGTAATGTAGCCGTGGCGGGATGAATTTTGGTGTGGCACCCCGCCCTTAATAAATGTAGCGGAAACCATGCAGCGCAAACCTTTCTGTAATCGTAGTAGTGCTGTGCGTTATTTGTGTAACCCTTTAAGGTGACATGCTGACTGATTGTGTGACAGACTGACTGACAGGTGCGTGAACACGATGTAGCTTTCAGTTAAGATGATCACCGTTTCCATAATTATACTTTAGATAAAGGCCTATGATTCTGAATACAAAAACTTTATCTTGCTGGAGTTTATAGCCATTTCACATTACTTCAGGATGCATTAATGCCGCTCTGTTGGTCTATTGGAGGCATTCATATATATTCCTAGCAAATCTAATAAATGTTGGAGACATACTTGTATGTTAAGTATACGCACTACATCGCACTTGAATAGCGTATATTTGAGGGCAGGCAAGAAGTTTAATGCACGAATAGAGGAAATCGGAACCTAAGCAAAGGGATTCGCATGCTCGTATTACATAAATGCGATCTCGACTTCTAATACTGCGCTCACAACATTTGTCATTGAAATAACGCCACAGGTAGTTGGTAGATCTGTGTAAAAGGCCTGCTGCCACAGCTGGAAAAAAATTCTAGAAGAAACACTGCAAGATATTGGATTTTTGTCTGCAAGGTGTCGGCGAGCCTCTTTGTGTCGTTCAGTAGTTTACACGAAGATTGCCAAGCATAATCGCCTGCTGATTTTTCTGTCAGCGAGTTCGTTAACTTTCAAATCGTGCTTAATCCTGTAGTGTGAACTAGATATAATGATCCATCACTAAAGTGTGGTTTAACTTCACATTAAAACCAAAAGCTGAGACACATCTTGAACATACGGAAAATTCTACATGCGCAACAGTGCACTATGTACACACCTTAAATATAATGCTTACTGATGCCCCATGCACACTACCAGTGACAATCAGCGACAAGCGACCATTCATTTTAATGGAGAGCAAGCCACTGCCGGTGATCTCCAGTACATGAGCAACTTGGATGGTTGATGACCAGATGTGGGCTTGTCAAACGACGCAACAAAGTTGAGAATCCTACTTTATGCAAATAAAGAGTGACCTTTGCGAGCGACAGCCAATACGAGCATCAGTAGAGCTTACATGATCCGCGCTCAGCTCTTGCAGTAGCAGTTTGTGTTCTCCAAGGTTGGAACGCCCACGAGTGTCTTCAATTGGCGCTCATGGAGACAGGCAGCTACATAGTCGCTGCTAGTGTGAATTCAGCTTGGAATAGTGACTTAACCAAATACTTTACTGTCATATGAAATCAAGCATTCTGCGTTAGCTCAGGCAGGTCTCATTGTCAAGTTTATCAAGTGATTAAAATATCAAATATCTTCCCTATCAGCTGATCAGATACCTACAGACAATTGACCCTTTGCTAAGCCACACCCAAAAACCGTAGCTACGCGCAAGGGCTCTGTCAAGCTTTCGAGCAAGGGAAACAAGTCAAAGCGTTGTGCATCTAGATTGTGCAAATCTGATACCCGGTATCCTAAAAGTTTTAACGGGGTGGTGAAATTTTTTCCCTTTTCAAAACCTAAAACCCAAGGGGAGAAATGTCAGCGTGTATCAAGCTCTGTGAGGGGTGCTAAAGGAGCGGAGTTAAGTTGGTTTTGTTTTGACATTCCTGACACATTCAGTGATCGACCGATGGCAATAACTCGCACACCTTTTACCCTAAAAAGATCTAAACTGTGTTTCCTACAAAATACAAAGCAGGTTATGTTTCACAGATGTCTTTTTTTCGCTCTTATAAGCACTGCTCCGTTTAAGACTTTGCTATAATAGTCATACTAATAACAATCATATTTCCATCTGTTTCAAGCTACGAATATTTGAAATTACATATCAACACAACAAAACCGAGATGTGATCACAATCTGAGCACTTGTGATCAGTATACTTCACACGCAGCTGTTTTTCAGTAATTTTATAACCTTCGTGCCCATGTCAGAGCTACAATTCACCAATGTTTTCGTCAGTCTTTTGGAGATTTAGTCATTGGTGACGATGTTATAGCAGGTTAGTGTCTGCTTTTATATTTGGTGTCAGATTAATATTTGCTGGTAGGGAAAATCTATTTGTTCACTTCTGCTATTTATACTTTGATTTGCATTTCAATTTATTTATTTTAACCACTTAACTGCAAATTAGAATAGAAACAGTATAAAGAGCACACAAACATGCAGACAGTTATAGGTACTGTACGTTGTTATGGGTCAATGGTGCTAATATTTGGCACTAACCTATCAATTTCGCCTTTCTGGCTGTTCTTTCTATGAATGAATGAATGATGTAGAAGCACTGCCCATGTGTGTTCCCTTGTCGGTTAGTAACGCTATATTTCATTGCACAACAATTAATCTATCAGGCTTTTGAGCTAAAAAAGAGAATCTGCGGTTTAATTTTTTATAATTACATAATTTTTTTAATTTCACCACTCCTGCTGTGCATGAACTAAGCAGTTGAATATGAGCAGTCAGCATATGAGGTGGCTAGGCTAACCCAGCTTCAATTTTGATTAAAATATTTTCTAATCGGTTGCGTATTATGTTGTGAATATACCCCTGTAATACATACTACAGTCTTTTTTTTTTTGTCTGGCTTTCTCGGATATCTCACCTGTTCGCCAAAAATGACTAATTATATTCCTGGCAATGTCTGACACATGCGCATACATATTGTAATAGATGTTCCAGGCACGAAAGCTTGACTGGTGTAGCAACAGTAACTAAGGAGGGCGGGGCTTAGTGAAGGGTCAATTGGCTTATCTTAAACTAGGGTTTTACTTTGGGTGCACTCACACTATGCTATCCGAACCAGATGCGTTTGCTCCAAATACGGCTCAGGTCATTCAGTTGGCCAGCTCTGGCCTGGTTGGAAGAGCTGTGTCAGAGTGCTATTCAGTTGTGCTTTGGTCCGGTACGCTTGTAGTGTGAGTGGGAAGCGCGCCTGAACCCGAAACTGAAGATGCAACGTCACTTTTAAGGGACTGTTTCATATGGATTTATTAATCATTCTTACTGGTCATTGAACGCAAACTGTTGTAGTTTATTAAAGATGCAAACCCCTCACTGCACATCAGCTGCACCTTCAGCAAACCTTCTAATACCTGCAGCAGAAAGACTTTTATGATAATTTATGAAAAAAGTTGTGGATCTGTTCGGCAAAATATTTAACTGTCACTGCATCCCAAACGATATAACTAAAGCAATCGCCACTGTACAGAGTGAGAGCACTTTTCTTCATGTTGAACTCAACAGTCGCAGTCCGTATCAATGACGGAAGCGTGCTCCGGTTCAGAAGGCAAACAGCAGTATGAGTGCAGGTCGTCTTGGGTTCGGCATGGTTCAAGGCAACTGTACCTAGTGTGGCACGCTTTTAAAGACTTTAGGCCCCGTTTACACTAATACATTTTAGTTTTAAAACTGAGTTTTAGAATGAAAACGATCTACGTCCACACTAGCGTTTCACCCAGCGTTTCCGAACAACTCTCCATCCACATTACACCACTGTAAACACATCACGTGACCGCACACACACTCTCTGACATGCACTGCAGCGTGATTTGAGCATATACCCATATGAGAATTGTGCATGTCGGACTGTTCATCAAGGATCTACCGCTGCATCCAATCTCACTATATTTGTTAAACGTGACATTTTAATTCATCTTGTTGTCTATATCTAACGACATATTTCCAGACTTTGGTCTGTTAAATCTATTACTTGTTCTCAGGTATCGTGTTTTGGCTGGGTGCAAAGATAAGTTAGGTTAATATATTCATTAATGTAACCACGGACAGCGATTCTGCACATCTGACTGATTGCTTGCCTTTATTTTCTCTATTGTATGAACTTATTGTGCATTATACTTTTATAATGGTCATTTATTGATTATTAAAACTGATATTCAATAAAAGAGAGGGTATGTTTCATTTTTCAAAGAATATGAAAGGAGGCAGTAATGTTATTGGCTCCGTTTTATTATAAATATGCATGAAGATGACGGTCATATTATGCAGCTACATAATATTAGACGCCTCAACATTTTGATGGATGTTAAGTTGCTAATATCAACATAAAAATAGTCAGTTCCTTACATGTTTTCATTTTATTGATAAGATAGTGAAACCGCATAGCCTGGGTGATATGAATGACTTTATAAAGAACACGCTCGGGAGTTTGTTTGCCATATCATGCAAAGTCTGAACTTACAAGAAGAGGATGTAAGACTGAACTGTGTGTAGGCTACTTAATATTAAGGAAAAAGCCCCAATCAAATAGGCGAATGTCTCTCTGCCTCTCCGGCGTTTTCAAAACGCTCCGTTTTCGGGGCTCGAAAACTCCGGCGTAGTGTGGACGGATGGCGTAACTGTAGCAAAACTTATGCACTTTAAAACTAAAACGTATTAGTGTAAACGGGGCCTCAGTCTGCTTCTGCTAGCTATTTGCCAACCCGCTCCTCCTTCAACTCATGTTTAACTTAAAGGGTTATTGTTGCTAGTCTCCTATTCTTAAAATGGCAGAGTTAGACCTGAAACTGCTGCTATTTCCCTGTCAAGGCTTTTCATGGAGCTCTTGAGGTGGACAGGGGAATCTTGAAAAGTCATACCACCACATGCAATTTGAAATATTTTAATAAATTTTAAGCTAAGCTGAAGCTTGTTTGTTTGTTCTTTTTTTGACTGAAATAGCCTGATTTGATCTGCAGGGTCTTTGCCTGTTTGTGTAAACGTGAATCATATTTATAACATTGTCGTGTAAACATAAAACTTTAAAACACAAGGGCTACATTGTTGTTGTGTAAATGTAGCCTAAGGTTTCTGAATTCTACAGATAGCTCTTTAGCGTAAACTCTCTTAACAAAGTTAAGAAAATACATCCTTAACCTTTTGAGTAATCTTGCGTGTTTCAAGCAAAATCTGACCTTTCACGAAAATCCCAAGAGGCTTGTTTTTTTTGACTGGTGTTATTCTAAAGCTAATGTTTTAAGATCAGCTTTCTTTGAAGTGATAAGAGGCAGTTTGTCTCCCCGCAGCCGGCTGTCTCTGTGCTCTCAGACGGGAAACAGGTGTCTGTGATTCGGCATGAATGGATCCATTATGCGGGAGAGAGATGGAGGAGTGGGCAGCAGTGGTATTTGAGCGGCTGTTCTCTTCCCCCGTCTCATGCGGACTGGCTGGCGGAAGTGACAGCTTGATCTGGTCACATGATCACTTAGAAATAATGGGGAAATCAGGTCATGTACTGGCCTACTTGGTGACATCTGGAGCGTTTACCTGCACATAGTTTAGAGATTGATCTCAGGAAGCTGTTATATTTTACAAAATCGAAAGTGATAACTTTAACGAATTTGAAGTCTGTTGTTTCACCATTTAAGCAGAAGTAATTTTAATTGAAGTGGTAAAACTTGATCTGAAACCTTAGAGAATGAACTTCTCAATTTTAATCCACTAAATCCTTGCCCTTTTCTTATTGGATGAGGCCAAATTCACACAGAGATCCATTTTGCTGTGTACACAAATTTTGTATCATATTTGTAGGTGTTTTGTCCAGACAGAAGTGTTTTGGTGGAGTTTTGAGTGTATCAGAGTGTTCATGTGAACACCTGATCTGCGAATTTTGTGAAACGAAGATGTTATTATCCCATGTTTTGACCCTAGTCAGGCACTGCTACATCATGTAACCTTACACAAAAAATGGCAGTTGAGGACTGCATGTTTGTTTGTGCTACTGAGCTTAACAGCTTTACCAAAAGTGTTTGCCATGTTTATCTTGTCTTGTTACAGTTCACAAGGTTTATATCCGTATTCTACATCACTTTTGTTGGTTTCAGTGGTTTCGTATTTACACTTTTTTGAGACTAGGCAAAAAAAAAGAGATCAGATAGTGAAAGCTCATTGTGTGAATGTAGCCTCAAGGTCACACTGTGACTTGTGTGTATGAATTTATGGTACTGCAAATTTTACAAGATAAAACATCTGCTCTGCTCAGAGTCGAAGTATTAATTAGACAACTTTTTTTTTTTTAGGTTAGAAATGTAGCATCTGTTGTTTAAAACTTAGTAGGATTATTATTTCTATCCACTTGTTAAGTGTGACGTCACTCGAAGCAGCTTCCGGCTCCAATCGCTCTATCAAACTTTATGGGAAAATCACATTCACTATCTATATATCCATGCCTAACATCCGATGGCCATTCATTTTTTTTTTTTTTTTATAAATTGTTAATGTGGATGTCTGTCATGCAATTAAGTCCAGAAACTGATGTGTACACCATGATTTTATATAAAATTCACTTTAATGTGTGATGAGTAAAAAATGGGTATAAATGGATATTTTCTCAATTCAAATGAGTAGCGGCTTGGACCCGGAAACCGTATTCCATACGTCACCGTTGAGTAGGCCCACACAGAATCTGCGCGCGCAGATTTCCGCAGATTTTTACAAAATTCTCCACAGAAATAACAAAAAAGGTCCGCAGATTCTGTCTGGCCCTACGATAAGTCATGACTTAAGTGGATAAAAAGGCAGAATGACAGTATGGGCAGTGCCACGTTGTGCAAGTAATCTAATTATGAACAGCGTAACAGTGGTGAAATCATCAAAATAAATGAGAAAAAAATCTATCAATGTTTCCATTAAATTGTTACTATTTGTTATAACTAGGCATGGGCCGGTATAAAATTCTGACGATATGAGAACCTTGCATAAAAATAGCATGGTTTTACCATATTGTGATTACTGCTCTAAAATATATTATTTTTAAATTTCTGCGTTTTAAAAAAAAAAAAAAATGTCCCCTTTGAACTCAATATATTTTATTATTTGAAAGATTTATAATATTTTGGAGGAGTAAACATGTCAGGCTAAATTCTAATGAATCATTGACTTCTGCTCTTCTCTTTAGTTTCAAAAACACAGATTCTTTACAGTTTAAAACGGCATCTTTGGAAAAAAAAATTCTCCTGAAGATACTGTTGTTTTAAAAAATCTTAATAAAAAATCTTACACATACCTTAGGAACTGTATAGCAGAAAATTTTTGGTGGTTTTAAAACCTTGACTTTTCCAAACCGTTGTAATTCTTGAAACCAGTTATCATCTCATGCCTAATAATAACAAAAATGAAGGTAAATGTACTTGAGTAGACTTTTTTTTCTTCCAATACAATGGCACCCTTGTCTTTTATACATTTTGTTTATGTGCGATATAACCACAAAACATTGGAAAAAGAGTCAGTCAGATGTGTTGCCTTCATCAGATAAGAGCTCTTGGTGGTGATTGGTCAAATAATGCAGACTGATGAAAAGCAACCCTGGGTGTTTATCTGTTGAAGCAAACCCTCAGTACCGCTTTCCGATGTGAAGGAATGTTGATGTGTAGTCGTGATTTGAGGTTCTGTAAAAGTGGCAATCGTGCTCTTCTCAGCATGACTCACAGCATACTATTCATCATCCTTTATCATCCAATTCTGGTTTACTCTCATGACTTAATCACAGTTTACCATGCTACGCGTTTTCTTACTCCCTCTCTGTGTGTGAGGGTTAAAAGAAAAATGCAGAGACAAGAAAACGTCATGATGAGTCACTCTTAACTGAGTGTTCAAGGTTATTTTGTTCTCCTCAGGCTCAGATAGATAGATAGATGTCCATGCAAACATGCTTTTTGCCTCCATCACACATTCCTTTACTTCATCAGCAGCATCTCATACCAACCAGAATTAAAATCCACTGACAAAACACACACTGTTATTCTTTTTCACACCCACACTCTTAATGCTTTACTGATAGCAAAGTCTCATTGTGTATGTGGATCTTTGATTTAAGAGTTACAGTCAATGTTTCGCAATTTCATTGATCATTAAGATGTTACATTTTAACTTTTTTTTTTGGGGACTTTTTTTTTATTTAGGATGATGGTAAAACCTTTGAATGTCTTTTTGTAGATTTAGAATGTCTTGTGGATGTCATTAGCTAACAGACTGGGTTTATAAAACATGCGTATCCTCTAACAAAATTGATTGGTTTGCAGAGTTATACAGTAAAATTAGTAGGGATGCACCGATATGGATTTTTTTTTTTTGTCCGATATAGATAACCGATAACTCTTCAGACTTGGAGGCTGATATATAGGCCGATAATTATAAATATTTCAAAATGGTTTTTTTTTTTTTTTTTACAGCTAACTTCATATTTGTGCCCAAACTTATTGAACTGAACCTATGAACTGAATAGTCTTTACTCAAAGCAAAAAAAGCTATAATTTAAAAATTGCAAGGTGTTTTATATAAACCTATAATCACGATTTCACATAAATCAGCATGCAAAAAACTAATTATTTTCTTTTCTTCATGGCAAATTATGCAACTTGACTGTTGCATAAAAACAATAGGTTAAATAACAAAATGGGATATAATCAACAAGCAAGTTTAATATATTTTAAATAAGATGAAACTGAAAGAGCTAAGGATTGAAACCAGCACAAATGTTCTTGAATAAAACGTGTTACAGTGATGTACATATGTACAAATATGCAATGTCCGAAAAAGCCTTTTTTTTCTTTTTTTTTTAGAGGTGTTTTGACAGTTTAGAGCCACCGTACATGCAAACCGTTAGAGACAGCTTGTATTACTTTAGAAAATGCGGCATAGATTCATCCTATTTGGCGTTTTAGATTTTTTTTTTTTTATACGCATCTAGCTGCTGCTTGTCAATCAGACAACGCTTCTGTGTTTGTTCTTGCTGTTAATTGCGGGAAAAATGATTGATAAACTTCATGATAAACCGCTGTGAGTTTCACTCAACTGCGGGCACAGATTTGCCTTTGAAGTCAGATTTTGATCCAACACCTGATCATTGACCACAGATGACTTTATGACAAACACAAAGCGTAATAAAGACAGAATGTGCGGCGAGTTGAGAACCCCTGCATTTAGTAACTGGTGCGACGTAAAGGGCACCTATGGTGAAAAATCTACTTTTCAAGCTGTTTGGACAGACATATGTGCATGTATGGTGTATAGACTGTCATATTGGGGTGATATACACACACAGTCCTTTTTTCTTTCAATTTAGCAACATAAAAACGGTGGACCAATTGGAGCAGTTTTCAGATCAACCGCAACTTTACGTAGGAGAGCGGTCCCCCCGCCCACCGAATTGATTGACAGCTGCGCGTATTAACAAGTCCCGGTAGTCACGTGTATAATCATATCAACAAGACCAGACGTGCGCAAAGCAACCGAGATTAAAAGGTGTGTTCAGTTTGCTAGGATCATCAATCATCATCAAACGTGATCAAGAGTGAGTTTTACAAGTTTAAAATGTTTTAAAACGGTGCACGTGTGTAATGATTTACAACAATTTACTTCATCAGCACAGCCACGTGTCAGAACAATTATAAAGGAAGATACTTCAATCCCAGTTTGTGGACGTTAAATCAGGTTTATTTAGTACATTAACATAACAGATTAACCTGTAGCCTGTCACATTTGCGTGCAAAAAGAGTGCAAAGCTAAACGGGTTCTCTGTGTGTGTGTGTGTGTGTGTGTGTGTGTGTGTGTGTGTGTGTGTGTGTGTGTGTGTGCGCGTGTATCTGTGTGTGCGCGCATGAACTTTGTGTGACTCATCGATGCAACTGCACATCAAATACTCATTGGTAAAGTTCTTACTGTAGTATTTCTCACAAACACTACATGTGATCTGCTTCCTTTAAGTCTGTCTGTTGTCTGACGCAGCCGAGGGAGGAGATTAAGGCACGCAGAAAGGCACGTAGAAACGGTGGGCGGGGAGGACTAGCCTTAAAGGCGCAGTATGACAAAAAAAACCCCTAGTGCAAAAATGTTTAAAATGGAATCTTGCGAAAGGCATAATGAAAAATCTGATGGGTGTTTTGAGCTGAAACTTTACAGACACATTCTGGAGACTCAAAACACTTATTAAATCTGAAAAAAGGGCTAACCTAGGTGCCCTTTAAAGCAAAATACACAATGGCACTCAATCAAACATGTCTACAATGAGAAGGAACATGGTTACTTACTGAGTCATTAACGCACAGCAATACCACATGAAGAAAGGACAGACTTGAACAATGTGTGGAGAGCACCATTATAGTGCACTGGACAAGTCTAAACAAGTTCCACCCACGCATGCGCGAGGCAGGCAGTTCTGTACAATTACGTAATTTATCGGCTTAAAGATAGCGGCCTAATTTAGACATCGAATCGATAACAATAATCTAAAAAAATAGCATTTATCGGCTGATAATGATATGGCCGCCGATATATCATTCATCCCTAAACATTAGTCATTTGGCCAGAAGTACAGCTCCGCAATCAGACACTCACCCTGGTGTTGTTCCAATGCCATATCATCTTTTCAGACCACAAAAATAAAAAAAAGTCCTACTTTCACTCATTCTTTGATTGATTGATAGATGGATGGATGGATGGATGGATAGATGGATGGAGATTTTTAGGATTCCTACAACATTAGTATTTCTAAAGAGTACTACACAAGGATATTATACTGAGAATACATTGGTGTTTTATGTTTTTCTAGTAAAAAAATTAAAATTGTATCATATATTGAAGTGAAAAGTATTAGTTAATGTTTTTTTTGTATTGTCTTTCATGCATGAATAATTATGCCATTATTATGCAATGTTTTTTTTATTTTTTAATCCGTATTAATCTTGACATGAAAGCTATAAGTTGCTGATGTGGCAATAAAAAAAAAACACAAATTTGTAGTATTTCTTAGGGAGTCAGCATCCACTGCTGCGCTAATAGTCTCATGAGCATTTAGTAGTAATGGTCAAGGTCAGAACTTTTATTAAATTTATACACTGATTTTTGTCTTCTCTTTGAATACACAACCTTTGGTTGTTATAGAGACTGAAAAGTCATACAAACAAACTCCATTCTTTAGAAAAAATGTAAGGAAACGTTTTGAAAGTAAATTGTTGTTAATCTGTTTTCATTGGAGCCACAGACTCTTTATACTGTACATGTTGTGTTAGGGTAGGGGTGCCGAAACTTTTTTTTAATGTAAATGGCCAAAAACTTGATTGAGGCTAGTGAGACGGAGGTAAATATAGTAGCCATGAGTAATTTCCTAATTTATTTAATAATATTCAAAAATAACTAGAAAACATTACTTCATATCAACTAATACATCATATTTTACCTTTTATAATAAACACATTAAAGTAAACACAAAAACAATCTAATTCAGAACAGAATGGAGTTACATTTTTTTTTTGCCTTCATTTGCTCACCAATGTCTCTTTTTATTGTCCTCTATCCATCAAGAGACATTACTTGCATATAATCAGATTCATTTACAACATTTAATTGAAACATGCTTTTTTATTAACCCTGCAATAATCAGCACTTTAAAATGGTTTACACAGGCCTGTGGATCCTGAACACATGCTCATTCTCTGGGCTTCTGCCATGTGGAAGAAAAATCAAACAGAGCATAATCATTCATCCACCCATTTTCTTCTAGTTCATGATCATGATTTCCTTCTTTCTGATTCCAGGAGTTCATGGAAGATCAGAAGTACAGAGACGAGGAGGACTTGCCTGAAAAGCTGGATTCTTTTAAAAGTAAGAGTGGCATACTAAAGTATTGTTGAAATGTTTAAAACCGACAACAGTCCAGTGTTTATATGTGCACGTGTTGGCGTGAATGCTAAGAGAGCTTGTGTGGGTGTTTGCGCATGTGTGATTGACTTGCTTTCTCCATATGGTCTTGCAGGAATGTGCTGGTCTTGCCCCCTTGTTGTTGTTTTAGCACTAAGGGTTTTGGACGTGCTGCTTGTGGGAGAAGGAAATAACGGTTTGTGTGTGTGTGTGGGAAAGGACAACTGGAATGTAAACTAACAGTCTTCTGAGCTTTTTGGTTAAAGCTTAAGTGTGGTTTTGCTTTTCTCTCTGAAAATCTTTGTGCAAGCTTCAGCCACCTGAAATCTGAAGTCCTCTTATCTTTCTAATGTTAACCCTTCTAAAATGGTATATTTTATTTAGTATATATTTTATTCACTTGTGTATTGACCCCACAACTATTATTAAACCAAAGAAATCTTAGCGCGTGAGCAAATGTGGGTTTTATTGTACAATGGAAAGATAATGACGATTCATTAGACTCACGATTCGATACGATTCACGATACTAATCTCACGATTTTTTTTAAACAAAATTATTAGAAACTGATTTAAGGTGAAGATCACTTTCATTTTTTTTTCTTAAATGCTGCACATTTTTTGCTAAATAATATATTTTCTGCCACAAGTAAAATGCAATTTCTAAAACAAGTAAATTCCAAAAAAAAAAAAAAAAAAGAATAATACAAACTAATTAAGATTCATTAATATATATATAAACTAAAACTGTGACTGTGCCGCTGGGTTTTTACAAAAATAAATATCAGTATATCTATGTTTTCTGGCATAAGCTGAGGTCTTTGGACATTTACAATGTTTCGTGCTTAAAAAAAAAAACAAAACAAAAAATAAACAATAGGCCCTCTGATCCAGTGAACTGGCAACTGGCAAAAAATTATAAATTTACTTATTATATAATAGGATAGAGACCAAGCATGGCACAGTAATCGGTTTTAAGGTTTACAACGGTTTGGAAGTCAAGGTGGTAAAACCGCCAAAATGTTCTGTTATACTGTTCCTAAGGCATATTTAAGTTCAATGTGTTTTATAATATTTTATTTAGATTTTAAAGCAACAGTATCTCCACATAATATGCTGTTGGTCAGGCCACGATTCAGCAAACATCTGAAAAACAAACATAGCATCCAAGTATGCTATAGAGCTGAACAATGCAGAGGCTGTACTTTATATCCACAGTAGGGTTGGGCCGATAGACAATGTCATCACAGATGGCCGATATACTTCACAATGCTGAGCCGGCATCGCGATCCATCGCCCCGCCCCACGTTTATATTAATGTATAACTTTTAATGTTTGCATGTCATCTTAATAGGTATAACGGTCTTTTCATGAGCTGTGTTAAATTTGACATATAGCTGCCGCTTGCATGGCTGACAGCATCGTGAGGATTTAATGAAGGATTATACAGTACCTCTCGCGCTTAAAATGTGTGGATTCAGTGGCAAACGCTCATACCTGCAAACCACGTCCCACAGACTTTACAGTGAATGACTTTAGTTATTTTCATAGCGGACTTGAAGCTACTGGAAGTCTTTTATCCACTCTTGGAAAAGTGTAAATGGTGGATTAACATTCAGCTAATGATCACTAATAAGATGTGCCATTAATACTAACTTTAGGTGGTTTCTAAAACGAAATCTGTCAGTGGCCGCACCATAGCATATGCGTGTGATTGCAGAAGTATAAATCAGCCTTAAGAGCGCGAAGGCAGGGCAAGCGTTGTGTTTTTTTTTTTTTTTTTTTACTTCAGCAAGTTCACATAACAACTGTTTTAACCTCTTCCTGGGCGCTGCGTTTGGCACTTTTAGGTGCAAAGATGCATTCTGCATAAATGTCTCCTAAATCCGTGCACGTGGTGAGGATTTTGCAGTGAAAACTGGTTGCACGACAATTTATGCACTCACTCAAATCCTTCCAAATATATTTTTAGATCGCATAAATAAAATTTTGGGCGCATATGCGACCAAAACGGTTGAGCCCTAGCATTTTTACTTTGTTATTATTTCCTCATAATAATAATAATAATAATAATAATAATAAAAGGAAGTTATCATCAATCACAATACAAATTACAGTGAACTCCAAACTAACTCTCGTCTCCTGCACCAGCTGTGGGAAAAACCCATTATAACAACACCGATCACTGTGCCAATTCATGTCAGCGTCCTACGGAAAAAAGTGATTGACAGGTGGTAATTTGTGTGTAACTTTATTTATGGTTTGGTTATGGGTAAAGCAAAGACTATGTGGGTCAGGTAGTGAAAACGGTAGGCTGCAATTAATTAATTAGTTACGAATTAATTGTTATTTAACAACAACCACCCCCGCCTATGACAATGTCATCGTCCATCGTGATGTTTCACAATAGACATTGTACAATGCCAAATTGGTCAACATCGCCCAACCCTAATCCACAGAAAGAAAGATATCCAAAGATGTAAATAAATCGGTGATTTTGAAACTAATGAAGACGGCAAAAGTCAATGATTCATTGATTTATTTAGCCTGACATGTTTACTGCTCCAAAATATTTAAATCTTTTAATAAAAAAAAAAGTGTGTTTAATGGGGAAAGTTTTTTTTTTTTTCATTTTATTTATTTTTTTTTTTAACCCCGACATTTATTAATAAAACAACTTTTAGAGCAGTAATCACAATAACATCATATTAAACATGATTAAGAAGGTGAATAATTAATATTACTTGTATAATTGCCATACGTATCAGTGTGATACACTAGAGAAGACATCGTCTTAATTTTAAATATAATAAGCAAATTATTACAATATGCATAAACTACTTTGAAATGGAGAGGGTAAAAAATTCTAATACCTGGTTAGAACAACTCTTTCGGTCTGAAAAACATCTTCACTCTTATGCTATGAAAACACTGATTTACGTGAAATTATAAATGACGATCTCTTTTAAAGGCATTTAATGAGGCATCGTTCTCATTCTTTTCTCAAATGGTTTGGTGGGCCATTTCGGCATAAGTATCAATGTGATTAAATAACTTTTTTTTTTTTTTAATTTGTTGGTTAATACAAATTTTATAACAATTGCAGAGAGATCACCTCTCGCATCATTCAAATCACCGTAGTGTGATCCAAACCATGAGATTTGTGATCTGTTACACTACTAGTGAACTGATTTTTGTACTGTATTTTTATAGACAGTCATTAATTTCACTTGTTATGAGACCTAACATCTGCTTCTTATTATTGGAGAGAGGATTTAATATCAGTGTATACTTATCTGAAGGATCACAGATTCCTCCTCCCATTCAACCACCTGTCTCCATTTTGGTATCCAAATATCCACCTTTCACAATCCAACCAAGTCTAATCTGGAATACAACAGATTCTAAAAATAAATGGCTTGTGAAGCATGCTTCATGCTGGCTTTAGACCCAAGTGCCTCCTATAACTCTGAATTATTTACTAGCAACTGTCCTCTGTGTGTACATTTGGGTTTGTGGGTCATTACTGAGACTGAGTGATCGGGTTAAAGGGGTTAAGTGGCTCTGAATGTTACAATGATTTCTTGTTAAACAGAGTGAGAGAATGGAAGGAAAGGACAGAAGTCAGAACAAGGGACAAGTGGAGCATGAAACCTTCAAGATTGCTCTTGACGCTGTTGAAATAAAGGGACACCCTTTATTTCTTCCATACAGTCTGAGCACTTGCTGCAGTGTTTGACCCACCAATGTCAGTATACGTGTATGTGACTGCTCCAGAAATGAAATAAGAGAGCAGTGAGTAAATGAATGCAGTTGGGAATAAGAGGGTACGCCATCCAAAAAGAAAATTGTTTAGAGAGATGGTGATTCAGCCAGTGAAAATTGTGAGTTACAGTTATGGCATCATCACTGCATTTTTATCTCTCGACGGCTCTGATTCGCATGCACTCATTCAGCTCGGGGTGAACAGGCTGCGTTTGTGTTCTTAGGGGTCCATTGTAACCCTCTCCTTCCCATCAGCCTCCTCTCACGGTGACTCTGTTACACTTTCAATGCATCCTCTCCAACAGAAGCCTCATTGTGAGATTTGAAACAACACAGAATGAGGGAGAGGGAGGAAATACTCTGAATGTGGAATAATCCAGTAAAATCAAATAGGGCAAGGATTCAAATCTGGCTCTAGCTGTCCTCATTTACAGATATAGCCAGCCATCTTTAAGAAACAGGCCTCAATTTTGTTAAAAAAAAAAAAAGTGTGGAGAGATGATGGGTTTTCCAGATGTCCCCTCTGTTGTTTTCCACTGAACCGCAGCTGTCACATGCCTGACCTCTACATACTGTCACTGTCAGATGGTGCTGGCATTTTAGTGTTTGTGTGTGTGATATTGGTTTGGTGAATTTCAATTGTGCTGCTTGGATTATTAAAATGTTGCTTGTTTGTTTAATCCACAGATAAATATGCAGAGTTTGACCTGAACGATCAAGGGGAAATCGGTAAGTGCATGTGTAGTTAAGACTGTGAGTGTTAATGGGGAAGGGCTCTTTTGTCATGCTCACTGTGTAGGTGATACCATGCTTGACAGATGGGAAACATGAGAACTTACCTGTAACCAACTTAAAGGTCAATGTCATGTGCTGTAGATGGAGTAGGAGAGGCTCATGGGAGATGGGGATGTATAAAAGGAATGATAACGACAATAATTTGGATCACCATATAAATGTGTTGATGTAAATTTATGACTGTTCTATGTTAAACTATTATTTTTGATTTCCAATAGTGGAATAGTTCAGTACATAGAAATGGCCAAACTGTGAGCCTCGGACACCATTATTTCCTCGTTCTCATGTAAATTCTGCAAATATAAAACCCTGGGGAAAACAGGTTTATCAGAACATCATACAGACTGTTGCATTGCTCACGGGTCTATTGAGTAGCATGCCCTCAACATTTCCATGTATATTAGGTCATGTTCTATGTCATCCAGACCTAGTGTCATCAGAAGATCAGCGGACAAAACACAGAATGTGAAATGTTGCGCATGGGATCATTAATATGCATGCCCCAGGTTGTTTGATTGGTCACAAATTTTCCAGTTGACATTCAAACAATGCTAATTTCCTCCCTTCTTTTTGTTTATCGATATTAAACTTGCTTTGTATGTGTATGTATGACATTTGTCAGACTGTTTTTTTTTTTATGCATAGGTATGTAATGACTCCACAAGCCATCTGTTCACATGCGCGTCACGATGTAAAATGCGGGATATACATATTATACATTTAATCAGCTATACCTCAAAAAAGGCATAAGGCATGTTTAATTGTATCTTAAGCTATTGTGTTTGTAAATTTTGCTGTGTATGTTTCAACAAAAGCACATGTAGTGTATCAGAGAACAGTTTAACTTATTGAATCAATGGAGTATATGGCACCTTTAATAAAAAACAAGACAAAAAAAGCTAAACTAAAATTCATGAACTTTGAGGCCACAAACATGGCGAATTTCACAATATACACAATTTATTAAATTAACAAAAGATACATTTAAACAGACCTTCTTCATCTTCAGGATGACATTGAATAAAGTGTAATCCGGATGTGCCGCATTTTTGATTTTTGACCTGCTGTCTGCTTCACAGAACTGCTTGTGCTTTACTTATAGACCTGCCATGTTTCCAAAATAAGAGTCTCGTATACATGACAAATATAATTCAAATTTAGATTAACTTAAAATAGGGGAAAATTGTCAATTGTTGTGATGGGACTAGGAAACGCTGTGGCCAATCAAACACTGCTAGGGCATGCATCTTAATGATCCCATAAGTTTTGTTCAGATTGTCGTGTTTATCACTGGAATTTTACACTTATGTGTTTTGCATGAGAACGAGGAAACCGTGGTGTTTGAGGCTCTCTATGTACTGTAATCCTATTATTCAGCTATGCCTAGGTATATCCAGTGTTTTTAGATTTTGAAAGGTTACACATTTTTTCACATGTTTCTTTTATTGTAAAAATGTTTGTGTGCTTCAAGACAATCCTCCATTGTAGAAAACTACAGGTCCTGATCAGTGTTGTAGTTGCCATTCATTATTTCATTTGGTCTCCAACACATGGCTCGTGCCATGATTGCAAATAGCTTGTCAAGATGTACATTTCAGTCAGAAAATGAACACTGACAGGTGTCCCGCCCATTCAAATTAATATCTAGCTTTTAAATTTAACATCAACAGTTAACCATCAGGGTATTTGCCATTTATTTTAACTTTTTAGAAATGTGCAGACATGATTACCGTATAACAGATTAACACAAACAACCAAACAAAATTAGTGCACTCTGTCACTCAGTCCTTTCTATTGCTTGACCTCTTCAGCGGTTTGAATATTTATTTTTTATTATTATTTTTATTTATTACATTTTTTTTTCTCCCATCAGCATCTCTGGCTGTGTGTTTTTCCTTCTTCCTGGGCTTTGGCACCAATGTCACAAAACGTATCTTTTTTCGTACGTTTCTTACAAAACTTCTCATGTATTTATTTATTTTATTTATTTATTTTATTTTATTTTTTCTCTCTCTTCTTTACACCGGAGCATCTCAGTTGCTAGATTACACCATGTTCTAAAAACACACAAGCTACTGCGACATCTGATAAAATATACCTTTATAGGGAGTTTTTGTACTTGCTGGTGGTTATTTCTGTGGTGTCACAGCTAAAACAAAAAATTATCACGTTGCTTGCTGTACATGCAGGATTTTAATGCACAGAATCTTAACAGAACTATAGACACGTTGTCCTTCATGAAATATAATAGGAAAACCATTGTCCTGTCACAGCCTTTGCCCTCTTCTTTTCAGTAGGACTTTCAATATTTAGATTACTGTGGAAAAAAACAAATATACACTTCCTCTGTAAATAATATTGCCAAAACTACAACTTTAAAACCTGCCAAGGCTTGGAAAAAAAATTTAAGTTAAATATATAGAATATTTTTTAACACTATTCTTATTATACAAAGTACTGTTTGTCGATAGAATAACCATGTTCTTTAATTCTATTATTTTCCGGTTTAGATTTTTAGTGTAATTTTTGTACGTTTTTTTAATAATTTTTTTTATAATGCAATTATAACTAATTTCTATGCAAATGACAGGCTTCCCCGCATCCGTTATTGTAGGAAAGCAGCATAGGCTTTCGTTCCTGTCAGTAAATCCAAACAGCTGATGTGTGTGCACTTCAGAGAATGATTCATGGATTGTAAAAATATGTGGTTTGTGATAGAATGTGAGAGATGCTTACTGTGGACACCAAAATGAGTATACAATGAGGATAAAATAAGTCTTTGAAATCTTTCCACGAATGCAAATAACGTGGTTTGCTGCACAGTGACCATTCTGTGTAGCTCTACTCTCTCTGGTGTCAAACTTGGTGTCGTTTCAGCCCTGCGGGTTGTTCACACTCAGGATGTTATCATATGATATATGGTGTGACATTATCTTGATGTATGTAGCATTTGCTAAAGTATAAATACATTTCTTATTATGGGTGGACCAAATTATAGAATTTATCTGTCTTGTATAAAAAGGCTGATTTTTGATCCTGCTCACCACACCAATCTGAAAGGAAAATTGTTCTTGGGAAACATGCAGACAAATTTATTTATTTTTACTGATTGGAAAACCTCTGGGTTATTACAAGACTCTTAACTTTTATGACTTGGAAAAATAAAAACTACATTGTAATCAGTGTCAATGAGGTTACGATATATGGTTTTTCACCTGATAAATGGTTAAGTTTAACTGTTTGGATTTATTTAGCTCTTTAAAATACAAAAACTGTAAATAAACATACAGTGTAAAAGGGTTGATTTTAAATAATAAAAAATTGTAGACCAATAAACTGACTAGCTGGAAAACTAGTCAGCCGTCTCATCTTTGAGATCTATAATCAAGTTGTTTGTGTAAATGTAATGGGTTTCTTTGCAGACATGATGGGCTTGAAGCGAATGATGGAGAAGTTGGGTGTGCCAAAAACTCATCTGCAGATGAAGAAAATGATCTCTGAGGTGACCGGAGGCTGCAGCGACACCATCAACTACAGGGATTTTGTGAAAATGATGCTCGGCAAGCGATCAGCTGTTCTCAAACTGTAAGTGTGTGTGTTTGTGCGCGCATGTTTCTGATTCTTTATGCATGTTTCTGATATCAGCAAATGCCAATATGCAGAATTGTCAGGCTGTTTCCTGCTGGCGTGTGCTTTGAGTCCAGCTATTTTTAGATGTCTCTTCGTGTGTGTTTAATCTTATCAGCGCATCCAGCGCAGGATCAGCATATCTGTGCCATTATCTCTCAGTAGGATCAGCTGTGGCAGGTGGTGATGTCATCATCATGAGACACTAGTGGTTTGATCAATACCAGACATTTGGCTTTGGCACATTTAAATGCCAGCATAAATACTAAATCAATGCATAAGGCAATAAATAAACACTCCTCTGTGACCTGATAAAATGAAACTGGCACTATCAGCTAATTGATATTGTTTATTAAATTATGGCATTTCACTAATGCGTGGAGCCTTTAAACCTAAAAAAAAAATACTATTAATACAAACATTTTCTTTATGCATGTTTACTGACACTCACACCTACATTTCACATCACGTTAGGGATATAGCTATGGCCTAATTATGGCTGCCACTGACACAAGTGTTAAAGGGGTGGTCCTGATTGTATTTTTAAGGCTTGGTTGTGTTTGGGGCACAAATGCTTCATTTGTTAATCACATTGTTTTTTATGTATATATATATATATATATATATATATTACATTACGTACTGCTACTTGGCTAACATGAAAAGGACTATCATATTTCCTGGTTTCTCTGAAGGCCCGCTCCCAAGAAGCTCTGATTGGTCAGCTAGCATAATGTGCTGGGATTCGCAGATCAACTCCATGTCACCAGGAAGCGCCACACCTCTACTAGCCCGTGCTTTGCCGTTGTGTAAATAATGTCAGTCAGAGTAGCTGTTAGCCGTATCAGTTTGAGACTGAATCAGACAGAAAATGACACAGAGGACACTGCTGAACCTCGCTCACGCCTGCTCTCTAAAATAAATAAAATCTGAGTCTTTAAAATATCTAAAATGTCTTTCATATATATTCGAGTTCTAAGCATGTGTATATAATATAAAAACATTCACATCTTTTGCAAGTTCGTTATTTGACATGTAGAATGCAAGGAAAGCGGCTGCATTGAGAGACACTGCAGCGCTGCTGAAGATTGTCAGTTTACAGCAGTTTAATGGATCAATATGAATTTGTAGCTAAATTGTTAGTGGTGCCAAACAGTATTTTCCATTGTTTTCATTCTTGTGTATGTTACAACATGCCATTAATGCTAAAAACTGTGCATGTAACAGATAAATTTTAACAAATGAATATACTTCCAGGTTGTGGCTCAAAGTTACAGCTTCATCTATTATAGTTGGAGCTGCTCCTTCTTTGAAGAATTTTTAGCAGAATCTAGCACTGAACTGGGAGAGATTCCGGAAGCTCTCCTTTTGTCAAATGCTAGCTATATATATTTTTAAAAAATTTTCTGGAACAGAAATAAAATTAAACTGTAAGCACTTCTCTCTTTTGGCTCGTTTCCACTAACTGGTACGGTACAGTACGGTTCGGTTTGGTACGGGTCACCTTTATCAGGCTTGCGTTTCCACTAACAAGGGTACCCTTTTGGTGGGCGTGGTGTATGACAGAAAGTTTTTGTCGACGTCATTCTCGAAATGTCTACAATAAAGCTGTACAGGTCTTACATATCATATAAAAAGCACTTCACACAAAACAGATGCTTCATACACATAAATACTTGTGTAGAAATGTTTATTACTAACTTTTCAATGAACATGAGTTAATTATAACTGCAGATCAAAGACAGTGCGAAACAGCCTACTGTAACGTCTGTAATTATATTTAATAACTAAATAAATGAACATATATAAACACATACAGCCCCTTACAGTCTCCGATATGTTACCAACTACAGAAGAACTACACACAGCAGACATTTCGCCCGTATTTAGGTTCAAAACAACAGAAATTATAGCCTACAGTCAGTGAAAACCTCTTATCTTTGTCTTTAAGCTTCAGCAGCACATGTAGCCTCTGTTAGAGAGTAATTCCATCATTCCCGGTTCATATTAGTCCAAAATGTGAAGATAATAAGTTAGTTAATCATGGCATTTTGTTCGCGTTTGCTGAAAAAATAATGTGCTCCTTTTTTTCCGGCTTCTCCTTTGTTTCTTCGCACTTCACTCTCGCGTTTGTCAGTGTCTGACAGGATCTGGTTTCAAAAGCATGTCAATAATCAAGCGCAGGTTATTATCATCAGCTTTAGAAGTTTATTTAAGATATAATGTTAGACGCGCGCTCGCGCTAGCAAGAAAGCGAAACTGCTCGCGCCTCAGACTGGCTTGTAAAAAACTACGGGGCACAGGGTAAATCTGCTCTTCTCGGATTTGTGGCTGTTTATTAAAATAACGACAAGGTTTGTTTGAGCCCAGATCGACCATGGCTCGTTGTTATATGTATTTATAATTCTGCTTTAATCTCTCGCTATGTAATTCAAACATGGCTGGTTTTTTTGTTTTCATTCAGTCACATATCTCTTTAAACCAATAGCGTTCAGCTGCACGTGTGGCTCCGCCTTTTGGTACCCTTTCTCGTGTTTGGTACCCTTTTGAAAGGGTGCTGAAAAAGTGGTACGGTTCGGTTTGGTACGGTACGCTTTTTGACAGTGGAAACGGCCATAAAAGCGTACCAAACAGAACCATACCGTACCACTCAGTGGAAACGGGCCTTTTATGTCGTGTCCTTTGGAAGCCCAAATGCAGAAACAGAACAAGCTCTGAAAATGGCAGCGTTTGGACCTCATTTTAGCTTTCTCTGCTATAACATTACAGCGCATCTGGCGATGACCCTTCGCTGAACTGGGTGTATGCACATAACCTGAAGGTTTGATAACCCAGATCAATTTTTTTTGTTGTCCCCAAACTTTTTTCGCTGTAGGCTTTGATAAGCTAAATCAGTAAAAGCAGTGTCTCCTTTTGCATTGAGCTCTGAGCGTATTATTACATTCAGAAATGTTGTTTGTCTACACAGCTACATTACACATGAAGTAAAGTTAAAAATATGATATCGTAGTGGACCACTCCTTTAATGTGGTCCACGTTGTCATTGGTAAACCCCCTCCCTAGTCTCAATGCAGCCCATTTAATCAAACCCTTCAACTTCCTGTTTTCCTTTCCCTTTTTGCCTTTGTCAAAAACATGATTGTGGTGGTTGTCTGCAACCAAACTAGTGCCAAGTTTCCACTTTAAGCCATTTTTATCACAAAACTTGAGTGGACACAGACTGGGGAGTCTTGCCCACAGAACTCTGCTGTTTGTAAATCACTGTAAACTTTGCAGTTGGAATTTTTGGAAATGTCAAACGTCAAATTTTGAAGATGTCATTCTAGATATGGAATCATTTTGTAATGACATTGAAACAACCGATTACTTTGATCATTTGTAAATTGCGTGCTTTGCTAAATATAAGCACTGTGTCTAAATGTGCAGTTCTTGGCTGCCATGATCCAGATGGGGATTGATTAATTTTGGGCTGTGCTGGAGAGATTTAATATAACTGGAACAGAATCATGGCACAGATACATAGAAATATATTATTAGTTTTTAGCAGTGTGTACACCTTTTTTTTTTTTTTCTAAATTCTACATGTTGTGAATTGGGTGATTTTGGGACTAGCTGCTAGTTGACTCAGGGCTTGTTAAAAGCTTATGAGAGATTTGTCCAGGTTTACCTGAAACTCAGTTACATGCTCTGAAGAGATCAGTCAGCAGTTCTTCACCATCATCCACTATTCTCTCTATTATCTCATATCTCCAAAACAGCAAGGTTTTGTCTGATCCAACCTTTTCAATTCCACAAGCTGACCCAATCTCTTTTTACTTTCCTATTGCAGCATGTCTCTCTCTCTCTACAGTAATTGATTTGCGCAGTGGGGGGCTGGGATTGCTTAAATCCAGTGCTGGACACTGAGTGGACATTATAATGGCTTTAGCCCCATGTGTCTGTGGTGTTCCTAAATAGCTATAGCTGGACATATAAAGCCTTATTCTCTGAAGCACAGGACTCTAGTGTATGGATGACCTTTGTAATCTACACTGTTTAAAAAAAAAAAAATTTGAAAAATAACTGTGACTAATACATTTCTAGCTTGTTTTTTGTTTGCCAACAATTCTTTTAATCAACAATCGATTAGAGGTGTGAAACTTTACTTGCCTTACAATTAAATTACTTATTCTGAGGGCAACAATTCAACTTTATTACCATTCTCAGCGCATCATCTGTGTGTATTTTACTTAAAAAGCTTTTATTATATTAGTAGCAATAGTTGTTATTTGTTATATAGGCTTTAATATAATGCAACTGTTAGATTCATTCAAGACTGACTTGTGTAAATACAGATATTCTGGAATAATTTTGTGCAGAATTGAGTGTAGAGAACTGAATTCAAGATCAGAAGTGTTCTGTGAACATGTTTTAGGTGTGTGTCAATTCTGATTTATACTTCTTCGCCAGAGCATACGTGTGCGCTTGAGGCTTCAGTTCTCTAAACTTAACTATGTGATCGCCTGCACGTGGTCACTTAGCCCTCGCTGTATCTGATGGCAATGCTGACGCGCACCTCAAATGTAACCACAAGTCCAAACGATGCGTAGCGCAAGCTCTGTGATTTGGTCAGCTTGGTAGCGCTGACGAGTATAGGCGGGACAGAGAGCCGCGCAAACCTGTTGGAGTGAGTGTTTACAGGTAAAGTCTAGACCAGACACGTGGAGGGCCCGTAGTGCAATATGCACATCAATATAGCAGCATTTTTATGACACTGTATAACATACTTAATATTTTAGAGTACTGTGTCTTGTTTAGGGTAGGTGTTAATGAAACAATTTTTTGAGTGATTTTCAATGGATAGCATAAATAATACTTACTGTCACGGTTGGGTTTAGGGTTGGAGTGGGGGTAGATATTAATAAAATACAATTAATGGGAAACTTAATAAATAATATGAATAATTCTCGTTAACTTCCGGCCGCAACCATATCTGATCTAGCCACAACAGTGTTTACAAGTGTCGAGTCCCGTGAAGTAGCGCTAGATGGACTGTTGTTTTGTGTTTACCTTATGATTAAACTTGCAGCACGTCCGCCAGTTTCAGCCTCTGAATTAGCGAGTTTTAACTACTTCTACAATAGGCTAGCGTTTAGGAAAAAAATAAAACACCAGCGAAGTAACTTTCCATAAAGGAACATAACCTCACCGCCTGCTAGTGTTTTAGAAGTGTTATTGCAGTAGAACATAAACAGTGCACAGAAGTATAGATGCATAGCAACACGCAAGTCACGCCGATCACTTGACGCAGAAATATAAATCAGCCTTTAGAGCGCATGACTTGTGCTTTAATTTCTTTTTTTATTTCTTTCTTTCTTTTTTCTTCAAGCAAACTCCCACACTCCTATTTCTTCCTGACAAACATTCAATTAATTTGGTTTATTTCTAAAGGGCACAAAAAAAATGTTGCAATCATCGACTAATTTTCATTAGAAGCAAAGCACTTGCATTTGATGTTTCAGTATTAGACCATTGTGTATATAAGGATACTTCCTTAACAATAAGCCATAGACATGAAGTGGATCAGCCTATAGATACACCTGTGTAGTGAAATATCATAGATTAATTTGACATGTGAAATGACCTTTTAAATACTTTCATACTAACGACTGATTTTCTTTCTCTTGTACAGGGTTATGATGTTCGAAGACAAAGCTAATGGGTCCAGCTGTAAGCCGGATGGGCCTCCACCCAAACGTGACATCACCAGCCTACCGTAGACCAGTGGAAATGAATGAATATGATCGACGTCCCTACATTCGCAAATCCCGTCCATTTAACTTTAGGGACAAGGTTTCTATAGCCTTACCTAGAATCTTTTTTGCCAAGATCCAGGGAAAATCTTAGTTCATAGACGGTCAAACTGAAGAAAAAAAAAAGTGAAAGATGTTTATATATTTGCTGTGAAAAAGTTGAAGCGCAGAGTAGCTTTTTATAAGTAAACAAATGTATATATTTATATGAGAAGTGTTTTTGAATAGTGTTTGCAAGCACAAATCTTGTGAGTGAAGTACTAGTGAAGTTTAGTGTACTAAGTTTAAGCTGTATGGGATGACAATTAGCTTGCAAGAGATTTCACGAATTAAGATTGAGAAGTAAGATTTTTCATCTTCCCCCAAAATGTGTGCTTAATTCATTCCAGTACATTAGTGTTTTCCGTATTCGCTTAAAGCGTTTTGCTAATTCTGCTCACCGTGTCTCGTAGTGTGATGTCGTAGATGTACATGAGGCTCTTTTAAAAATTCAGTTAGTGCTCCGCTTTCATTTAGACTGTTCTGCTTTTGAATGCAGGATCTTCTTTGTAACAGTTCTGTACCGGAAGGTTCAAACCAAGAACGCTGGGATTTGAGTGAGTGAAGACAAAAAGGGAAAAGCGTTCGTTCCTCAAACTTTGTTCAGTCAGTCTGTACCTCTTTCACTCTTACTCTTCACTCTTTTTTTCCTTGTTGACCTGTTTGTGTGCTCAAATGACTAAGCTGTAACATTACTGTACTGTATAAGCACATTAACGGTTAAGTACATGCGTACTGTACAGAAATGCTTTGAATCACACTTTTAGGACTTGCTTTTATAAATTCACCTGCTTAAATTAGGGATGATGTTGCTGTTTTCAGCTTTTAGTTCTGCAGGAGTGCAGATTTGAGTCCCTAGAGGCGATTAGTTTGAAGCCGCTCTTTTCAAGTGCCTCACTCAGTTTAATGTAGCCCAGGTTTTGACTGAAGATTGAGTGAAGCATCTTTGAAATGGATTTTATGTTTGTGTGTGCGCGCGAATGTGTGCTAGGAGTTTTTATTCTGTCGAGTTGTATTTTGAGACATTCCAAGAATGTCGTCATGTTGTGGAGTCCTTGGAAATGTTGTCATGTTTTAATCCAAGCGAACTTAAATGTTCAGCTCTGATGCAAAATTCCAGTAGTGCTTTTGTCCTCACTTTTTTTTTTTTTTCCACTGGCCTCATCAATTTTTTTTTCAATAACATGTGCTTTGTAAGGAAAACAATGTGATCTCATTTTTTTAATATACAGAAAATAAGGACATGAGTCAGAAGTAGCAGGTGTGGCTTTCACTTCCGTTTTCATACTTTATCTGCAATGAAATTGACTTTTGTTCTGTTTTGAGTTTTATTTCTGTGCCTCTATTCAAGTTTATTTCTTCAATGTTTATTTTTTTTCTTAAATCATGTACATGTGAGTTAATGGCTGCACTATATTGCTATTTATTAGAAAGGCCCTTTTAAAGGGTTATTAGACATCATGAATAGTTTTGTCAGCTTATTAATTAGCAGAGGCATTTGTATTTTTTTTTTCTGCAAACACCAAAGGAAGTAAATACCCTGCTGTTACACCTGAGCTATTGGTGGTGCTCCTTTATTTCTTTGTGTGTGTGTGTGTGTGTGTGTTTTTCACATTGTAAATATTAACATTCAGCCACCATGTTTATAAATCATAATATAATTTTTTTTTATGTAAAAATGAAAACTGGTAAAAAGGTGAATTTGTTCCAAATGTTTATTAAATAGTAAGTGAAATACAAACTTAATATTTCTGTGTGACAATTTTCCAGTAGTGTGTAAAAAGAGTTATTTTGGGAAATTCAGAAATGTCCTTTTTTGAGGTTTGCTCTTTCATAAGGTTGGAGTCTGTGTTTGCTGCCATTCAAATGTGTGGGTCAATAAGTTTCTCAAGTTTAGGAAATGAATAATCTTATACAGGAGGATGAAATGCGTATTGTGTATCTCATATTGTTCAGCAGCCATAATAGTGATACAAGAGCAGACGGAAAACCACAAACTCAGTCACATAAATAACTCGTGTCTTAACCTGTAGCCCGTTAAATTTATAAGTGTTATTGTTTCCAGCATATGAAACCACTAAAAATATGCTGTAACTGTGGTATTGTCATAGTAACCTCATCGAGTAGGATAAATATTTCATAATCCTGTTTATGTATTTTAGGGCGAAAGACTTTAGAATGGGGAAAAAACATGACATTTCGGAACTAAAAGAAAGGAACAAACATGTTGCTCTAAAAACGGTTTTGTAAACCACTTAACTATTTGTTAACATGTTTTAAAAACAGAAGTTATTTGAAGGTAATTTCCAGAATAATGATAATGAAAAGGACCATTTAAACACTTCCTCGTGAGACTTCTGCATTACAAACCACATTGAAGTGGCCTTGTTCTCATCCACAGTTCACTTCTTTGTTCAGTTTATCAGTACATGTGAAACAATGTTTAAAGATGAAGTCATTTTTACCACCTCCTGCTCCTCCTCCACAACGCCAAACAGAAGGTCTACAACAAGTTCTGTCGAACTTCTTTCCAGTGTGCTTCAGAGGGAATATCCAGTCATACGAGTTATAAAACATGGACATGTCTTATGTACCTTAACATTTTCAGTCTGCCTCAGTTGCAAACAAATGTAAGAAATCCATTAAGCTGATCAGTTACGAGTGATTTTTGACATTACTCATTTGAAAATGATCGTGTTGTCCTGTTATTTGTCATCTCTTGTTTGAATTACGTGATTAGGAACTTTGTTTCCCCCTACTGGGAAGAAATTGTGTAACCCAGGGGTGTCAAACTCCATTCCTGGAGGTCCGAAGCCCTGCACTGTTTAGTTTCAACTTATGGTTTCAACCCTTATTCAACACACTTACCTGTAGGTTTCAAACAAGCCTGAAGGACTCAGTTAGTTTGATCAGGGGTGTTTGGAACTAAACGGTGCAGAGCTGCTGCCCTCCAGGAACACCTGTGGTATATCACATTTAATAAATCTACTAGGCAAGTGCCTATTTTGATATATTTATACTTCTTTTTAGAAACTGGTAACCTTTCCACAAAGTAAAGGCTATATATCACCAAATCAGTCTTTATTCATTTCGCGAAGGCAATTTGGTTGCAGCATACAAGCATGTCACATAATACACAAAAACACACTGCACAATACAAATCTTCCCTACATTTAAAAGCTTTACATGTGAGGGGATAAATGAAAGTTTGAACCGATTTGTTTAACTAATAGGAGTTCTGTATCAAATACCAGAATGGAGAAGATGAAACTCGTGCATAGAATGGGAATCATCTAACAAAAACACTGAGCTTTACTCAACTTGTCTATGATATAATTGAGCCATATAGTCATCTGTTTTCTCCGTTATTTTTCCTCCTAGGTTGACAATTTTCTCCAATGGACTATTTATTGTATTGCTGCTAATATAGAGTTTCATATTTTAGCCATTGACTTTTTAAAGGAATATTTCATTGATGTCAACTATGCAGTTTTGACTATGTATTTAGATTGTGACTTGTACATGTTTGTATATGTGAGCGATTCTTCATTGAGCACAAGATGATGCCTATAAGTATGTGTATATTCCTCTACTCAGTAGACTGGTCTCATTTAGTAGGTACTAGTAGGCTTCATAATCATAGACACTTGTACCTATTAAATAGCCAGTGCTATATATATATATATATATATATATATATATATATATATATATATATATATATATATATATATATAGCAACACAGATAGCGTGAAAAGATATACCTGCACGTTTTTTAGAGATTAAATGTTAAATGGTTTCTCTACTTTTTCAGTCATTGTCTGTTCGTCTTTCAAAAAGTTGCTTATATGTTTATTTTTTATTGCTTCATTTAACATTTTAATATCTACCAATTTTCTAGTGACATAAAATTAATTAATTTGTTTATTCAAGGTGGCTGAATGTAGAAAGTGGGTATATAACCAAAATAAATACAATTCCTTTGGTTTATCTGCATTAATTTGATTTCTCATCGATACTAAGCTTTTCTATCATTAAATATAATTTCTATAATATTTTTTGTAATCAATATTTTACTAATGCTGCTATATTTGGTATTTCCTTAAAGCAGTTTCAACAATTCGGGAGGAAAACATCTAATTGCATTTTATTGTTTGTTAAAAAAACTGAATTAATGAATTCATAGCGCTGTAATAGTATTGAATTTGAAACCAATAATTATTATTGTTATTTTTGGTTTATTGCTATCACTAAACAAACATTAAAAGATATAGCTTATATTTTGCTATAAAACGAAAGGAAATCTTTTTTGAAACGCTTGTAAAAAAATAAAATTATGATAAAACTATTTTACAATCCCTTGATCAACACGGACTGATTTGCTCGCCAACGCTGCTGCCATCTGGCGTTTGATTTGAGACCCCGGTTCTTTTCAAGCCCCGGAACGTCTTACAGTTCAGTCATTTTTTTGCGAACGGACTTATTTACAGATGCACCGAACGGTGTGCTGTCGTTAAGTGTCACCGACTGAATAAAGGCATTAAATAAATACAAGTTACACGTTTTCTACATTATGTTATTGGAAAATAACAATTTCTAATGCTTTAACCTTCCTGTTTCATAAGTGACTCCGTTTAAGCGGTTAAATGTCCGGTCAGATCTCAAAGTGACTTTGAAGCACATCAGTCATGTGTCACAGAGTACAACAGGATCTTTAACTCAACAAAATATTCTTTTGCAAAATGCTTTTAAGTCTGACGTTCCCCGTCCTCCGAGGGGTAAGTGTGTCTTGTTTGACAAGATTGAATGAATAAAATGCGGAGGCATCTGATACTGACAGTCGTTTAAGTTAGCTTGATATTTACATTTTTTCATGAATAGAGGTAAAGTTGGATTTATACTCGGATATTCAGACATTCTCCTTAATAATGTAATTTCAGAAAAGTCATATTTGCATGCTAATTCCGAGTGTAACCTAAAAGTGAGCTCTTTCATAATTCTTTAGACGTTAAGAGTCAGAGTTTGTTAGGTGTACACTGCCATTCAAATGTGTGGGTCAGTAAGATTGATTGTGGTGAAGTTGGTTTTATATTCACATCTTATTTTTAATATTATATTTTCAGAAAAGTATTCTTTGCAAATTCTAAATAGGGATCTTCTGTTAGTCAGCCAAAGACTTTCAAAGTATAATATTGTTCACAGTCAATTCAATAGTGCTAATGTTGTTTCAAGTCCTACTTGCATCCTATTATGATCAAATATTCAAAGTAGCATGGTAAACATTATAGGGACCGTGTCACAAGTTGTCACTGAACGAATGTGTGAATATAAATTCAACTTTACCTTAATATAAGATTGGTGAATACTAAAAAGAGTTTTACGTCATATAATAAGCCTGTATTGCTGATTTACATAATTAACTGCAACTGTGCTTACATTTTTGAAATTATTTAACCAGTCATATTCAATCAGATTACATGATAGAATAAAAGTCATTCATTGATAATATTGGTTTCTTACTTTCAGAGCACCAGACACCTGATAAACCGATCCTTACAGACATGCAGATGGAGAGTGACATGGAAAAGAAGTTACAGCTTGTTACAAGGTAAAATGATTTGATAGTTATTCAGTTACAGAATGTTTTGCAGATTTACGCTGGTGAATCACTGCATTTCTTTTGTTCTGCAGATGAAGTAAAGTCACTTAGAGCGGTGGTCAACCCTGACATCTCAAAGTAAGATTTGACATCCTTTACAAAACATGTTGTTGCAAGTGTGGTTTTGATAGCAATGAACTTGGAATCAAAAGAAAACCAGGTGACTGTATTTAGATAAGTGTTTTTATGTTCACATAAATAATCTAGAATAAACAGATTCTAAACTTTTTATCATTTGAATAAAAAATGGTTTATTCACGCCACGTGTTTATTATAATGCTTTTGATCAGAATTCGTAACATAGGCATCATGGCACATATAGATGCAGGGAAAACCACCACCACTGAGAGGATGCTCTTCTACTCTGGCTACACACGGGCTCTTGGAGGTGAGCCCTTGTTTAGAAAGAAAGTAGATTAGGAGTAAGATCAATGTTTTTATCGTAATTGAATTAGCACTTAAATAAAATGCAGGCCCATAGCCATGGGGGGTTCGGGTGGTTCAAAAGACCCACCCCCCACTGATAAAAGGTTTGTCTTATTTTGACTGCTATGCCATCATTAGTTGTGAAGGCATCAAAGACGGATTCCAAAAATTGTCCATGTCCAGTTGTGCAAAAAAAAAGAAACATAGAATAGGCTTGGGTCGGTGTAAGATTCTGAGGGTATTATAACCTGGAATAAAAATTTCACGGTATCACGAAATGTGATTACTGCTCAAAATATGTTCTTTTTAAATGTCTGGGTAAAAAAACTAAAACTTTTCCCCCTTTGAATATTTTATTTTTTTGAAAGATTTATATTTTTGGAGCAGTAGACATGTCAGGCTAAATAATTTAAATGGATCTTTGACTTCTACTCTCGTCATTTGTTTCAAAAACACAGATTTCTTTACCATTTAAAACTTCTTTGCATTTTTTGTCTGCTGGAGATACTGTCGTCCTAAAAAAATACAAAGTTTTACACATACCTTAGGAACAGTATTACAGACAATTTTGCCAATTTTAAAACCTTGACTTTTCCAAACCACGGTATACCTTAAAACGGTTATCGTCCCATGCCTAGCATAGAATCTGCCGTAAGTGAAGTTATCTTTCACTACAAGTAACTTTTATTTAATATCTTGGACCTTATTCTTGAAAGAAAACAAAATAACTATAAAAACATTAAAAGCACCAAAAGCAGCTCATATTAAAGTACATTTTTTATACTAGTAGGGTGGCTATTATTGTTAAACAAGAAATAAAGAAAAGGAAAATCAAGAAGCTCCCCATTATTAATATTAATGTTTTTACTTTTTTTTATAATTCAGATGGCCAAAATTGAATGTGCTGCCCAGTTTAGGCTACAGTTTTTTTTTTTTTTTTTTTTAATTTAATTTAAAACTTTAACAGACTCCTTTTTTCCTAATGATATATGATGTAATAAATTTGTAATGTATAGAGAATATATATATATATATATATATATATATATATATATATATATATATATATATATATATATATATATATATATATATATATATATATTAATTAATTTATTTATTTTTATATATATATTTTTTCATATTTCTTTATTCTAAATATTTAGCAAATGTTTTTGGTACCTCAAAAAGTGTGGTCATGATGACCAAGCAATGATGACAAGCTTGTCCAGCTAAAAATAGTGCTTAAAATCTCACTTAAATGCAGTATTTAAACCTCATAATTAAATAGAAAATAAGGTGAGTAACTGCAAATGTGTACACTTTTGAGAAAAAAAGAACCACCCTTTTCACCAGGCTGGGTATGGGCCTGAAATAAAATATAACTATTAGATGAAAAGACTTAGCTGTTGTACTAACATTATTAAAACTTAATGCAAATAATTAAAAAGCTTTTAAAGATATTATATTCGAAAGAAAAGAAAAAAATCTTCATGTAAAAGTTAATTCAAAATAGCTATTTGTTTTTAGCATTAATGCACGATTAAAGAAGTGTTGTGCGCCTTAGTTTTGTGTGAATGGTCATCTGTTATTTTTAGATGTGGATGATGGAGACACAGTAACTGATTACATGGCCCAGGAGAGGGAGAGAGGAATCACCATCCAGTCAGCTGCTGTTACCTTTGACTGGAAGGATTACAGGATTAACCTCATAGACACACCAGGTACATGATAGCCATCACACACGTGTCACTCATTCACAACTACAGCATTATATTCTATGAAAGGCAAAAGGCACATATTACTTCAAATTTAAAGTAAGATCTATGGCATTATTTTATGGATTAAAAATATGTTATGTTTTTACAAGATGCCTCATGAGCACAAAGACTACATTTTGTTGTAAAACGTGAGAAATTAGATGTGTAAAATGTCATTTATTCTGTTACTGTTACAATATCTCACAAATGTTATTTAATACAGGGGTTCTCAAACTTTTCAGCTAACAATCCCCAAAATAACAATGCCAGTGACTTATAATGCCCAATATCCTCTGAGGTGGTTCTAAATGTATAAACCTTGCACACAACAGTGCACTCATATCCAAAGGCACAAGTCTATTCATCATTTAATTTTGGAGAACGCCACTCGAACCATCGTCCATGTTCAGTTTTGGCGTGTATTTATCTTTAATGTACGTGAATGCTGTAAAGTTGTCAGAAAGTTTAACTTGATGCCATAAAATCAATATGCTGCATCTGACACTATTGCTGTGTCTTTAATATAATGTAATCACCCCAGAGTTTGCAAAAAAATCGAAAGGCTGATGGTTTTTATTTGCATGCTGTTTTTTTAATGTTTATTATTAACATGTTAACAATGTTACTATTTTTTTTCTTCAGTAGGTTTAACAAATAGTTTATTTAATAGTTTAATAAATGAATTTGATTTTTGGAAATCGCCAAGCAATCACCACTTTGGGAACCACTGATTTAATATGCGGATCTGCTGCAAAATAAAGGTTTATTATTGTTTATGTAAGACACAGTTGTGCTGCTGCTTTCTTATATGAATAAATGTAACATTATGTATTTCATAGAAAGTTCTAAAGCATAACATTTGCTTGGGAAAAAGACATACGGGCACCAAACATTTGCTCGTCTGCATTGACAATCTTGATAAGTGTTCTTTCTTCTTTCAGGTCATGTTGATTTTACTCTGGAGGTTGAGAGAGCTTTACGAGTGTTAGATGGAGCTGTCGCTGTGTTTGATGCTTCTGCTGGAGTAGAGGTTTGGCAGAAATGATTTCATAATATAATCATTGTATTAATAACTTATTGTAATATTGATTGATGGCATTATAAATCTTTTTTTAGGCCAAAGTTTATGTAAAAGTTACCTTGTACTTAATAAATATGCTTAATTATATGCAAATAACACGGTCTAACCCTAACCATATAGTACATATATAGTGTTTAACTAATATTACTCATAAGTGGAATGTTGACACTGTATCACGGACAGAAGGTTTATTCATTTGTAAATTGTCTTGGTGTTTCTGACCAATATTTCAGGCTCAAACCATGACTGTGTGGCGACAGGCAGAAAAACATAACATTCCTTGTATCTGCTTCCTGAACAAGATGGACAAACCTGCAGCTAGGTGATGCACACAAATATTTGATTTAAAGGAATGAATGAATGACTGCAGATAACTAAGGTTTAATCTCTATCTCATCTCTACTAGCCTGAGGTATTCTATAGACAGCATAAAGGCTAAATTAAAAGCCAACCCTGTTCTTCTTCAGGTACGCTTTTTGAGCAACCCTTATTAAGCAACCACACTTACAAATACAAGGATTCAGTCTGAACACTTCGTGTCATTTGCAGATTCCCGTTGGGTCTGGGAAGAGCTTTACCGGATTGGTGGACTTGATCACTAGGCAGAAAATGACGTGGCAAGGAAACTCACTCACACATGATGGTCGTTCCTTTGAGATCAACAGCCTTCAGCACTCGGATGACCCAGATGTGCTGCTGGCTGTCAGTGAGGCCAGAGCCGCTTTGATAGAACAGGTGAAACACAAAAATCTATTTAAAAACAAAATACATTCTGATCAGTTTAGTTTTTCCCTAAATAAAAGTTTTATCATAAATTATTTTCCTCCTTGCGTAACTTACCACCTTTTTTAGTGGATTGAAATGGTTATTCTGAATAATGCTTGTGATCAAACAACAACAGAACTTATTGACTTTCATTGTTTTAACAAAAAACATTTTTTGAAAATATCAAAATATCATAACAACATTAGAAATGTTTAGTAGATGAGTTATATTACTTTAATTACTTGTGCTCTTTGATATTTTTGCGATACTTCAAGTCTGACACCCACCCGTCCACTCAGAGCAGGGCTCGAATCGATGATTCTAGCATGGGAGACGGCCATGCTGGAATCTCCAGTTCGAGCCACGCTCTCAGTGGGTGGATGGATGTTGAACAAGGGGGGTAACATTTGTTGCCTTAAGACACATGGGAGTAAAGGCAGATTTATACTTCTGTGTTGATCGCCGTAACCCACGGTGCATGCTTTGTGCATAGTCATGCATTTATACTTTCAATGGGCTCACAGTTCTCTGCACCACCCATAATCATCATTGCTACCAAGCTGACCAATCACAGAGCTTACGCTTTGTGTTGTTGTGATGTGTAGTTAATTTTTTTTACGGTGCACATCAGTGCCAGCCATGGCAAAAGGTTTGAATAAATCAGTGTAAATCACCCTTAAAGTCCCAATGAACCGGAAGCTGCGATTATTTATTTATTTTTTTGTATTATGATGCAGTTCCTAGAAAAAATGAATATTAAATGAGCAAACCGTGGGCGTGGCATGTTTTTTTTTTTTTTTTTTACTGCAAGTTGAATGGACGTAGTAAAGTAGGCATTTCCCTCAGAAAGATGGGGAAATTAGTTTGGGGAGAGTTATTACAACCTAACAGACTCCTCCTCCTCACCATTTCTGTTTGTTGTCAAAACTGACCCAAGATAAGTAATCTGACAAATTAAATGAAAAAAAAATTGGAAGTGCTTTTTCAGATGTCAATTAAAGATTAGAAGGGCAATTGTTTTTAATAACATGCAAAGTTGAATTGGTCACCACAAAACTTACAATGTGAGCTAACAAAATCATATGGTTAGTTTGATTTCTTTGGGACTTTAAGGTTTGGGGGGTGAGTGTAATGGAGGCCAGCTGGTGGGGACTGTGCGAGTGAATCTCAGGTGCTCTAGCATGAGACACTAGAGGTTGTGAGCTTTAGCCTCATCATTTGAGCAGACCAGAGGGATTTTGTTATTTTTGCATTTCATTTTTTTGGAAAACTAATTAGGTATGTAGATGGAAATAATCTTTGCATAATCTGTGTGGACAGGTAGCAGATCTAGATGATGAGTTTGCAGAGCTGCTGCTGGGAGAGTATGGTGAAAACTTTGATGCAGTTCCTGCAGTGAAGGTAAGAATATACAATACAGTGGTCTATGCAAATAACTGCATCTGACTATTAGACACACACAGTGTCAATTTAATTGTAAAGAGTAAATAAAGCAAAACGCATATTAATTCAATTGGTGTATAAATCACATTTTATAGTTTCATGAATATAAACATATTGATATTTTAAAAAAATAAAACAAATTTATGAACATATGTTTTAGTTCCCCTCAATCCACAACAAATCCTTCAAAATGTACAGTATTTAGAATAAAATCTATCATTTAAAAGAAACTTATTGAAAGAAAATTGTGTCATTCATTAAAAAACATTTTCTGTATTATAAAATCTAGCAAAACTAAATTTGTGAGGTTGAAACTGAAACCAGCAGCCTCTGGGCAAATTCTCTTTATGAATCAAGTTGCAGGAGGCGGTGAGGAGAGTAACTTTAGCTCGTAAGGGTGTACCTGTATTGTATGGAAGCTCTCTAAAAAATAAAGGCGTTCAACCTCTGCTAGATGCCATCACTGCTTACCTTCCTGCCCCCAATGAGAGGAACCATGACCTGGTGTGAGTACACCCATTCTTTAAACTCTACTAAGTGTTTTTTTATTGCCATTTAAAAATGCATATATGTTTGTCTGCACAGGCGCTGGTATCAAAATGATCTGTGTGCTTTGGCATTCAAAGTGGTTCATGACAAACAGAGGGGTCCGCTTGTGTTTGTACGGATCTATTCAGGAAGCATGAAAGCTCAGTCATCAGTGCACAACATCAACAGGAATGAAACGTAGGTTTAGTAAACGTTACATCCCATGCAGTTACTTGTCAGTAAATGAGACCCAATGGTTCTGATGACAATTTTACTTTAATTTCACTATAAAAGCTGATATTTAACTTTAAATAACTGAAAAACAAGTACTTTGGTGTTGTTGTTTTTTTTAAAACTAATTCTTAGATGTCTTTACGCTTTCTCATGAGTCAAGATTTGTTTTGTTTGAAGTTCTATCCTGAAGAACAGTATTTTGTGTGTTGTCCTCCAGGGAGAGAATGAGTCGACTTCTTTTACCTTTTGCCGATCAACAAATAGAAATCCCGTCTTTGTCTGCAGGAAACATTGCACTCACTGTTGGACTCAAACAGGTAATTCAGCTGCAATGATATATAGTAGGGCTCCACGATATTGGAAAAATCTAACATTACGATTATTTTTTTTATTCTGCGATATATATTGCGATAGGAATACAATTTCTCTAGATTTGTTGAATAAATGTATAATTTTAGATTGATTTGGATGATCCTCTAGGGGAGTGCATATGCATAAAATATAAAAAAACAGTCTACAAGCATAGATAAATTCAATAAAGAAAAAGATACCAATTAAATAAATAGTAATTTGTTTTCAGAGAAGTCGGACTTTATTCAGGTAAACGGTAATTGAATAATAAAATATAAAATAATGCTGCATAGTCTTCACAACAGTTTAATAAAATGAATTGTTATTAGTTTGTCAAAGTTACAAACAGTACAATTTCTTATGCCTGAATGCTTTTAAAACCCTCACACAGTCAAAATCATAGCTTATAATCTCGACTCAACATTGCATATACTCGCGATGTGACTATTGTGAATGATCACATTGCGATATCAACGCTGAAACGATAGTACAGCCTTAGTACGTAGAATTTATACATGTTTACAACGCTTGTTTGAACTGCTTTATAATAATGTAACACATTTGAAATAAGGTAAATAGGTCATATTTATCACTTTTCCAAGGTCATGTGATCAAAAATGGGTTCATTATTAGGAGTGATAACTATAAGTACAATAAACACTATTTTTGTCTTTCAATTCAATTCATTTTAATTTCTATAACACTGTAGATAATAAAAAGACAGTAAAAGCCATAATATTTCAAATTATGGAACATTCCAGCAATTCAAGCAGGCAAGAGAATAGTGTAGAATGTTGGTGTAGTTATAGTAAATTGAAGCTAGTTCAGTTTAGTATATAAATGTTCAGTTCAGTGTAATGCTGTCATGCATTGTACACATTGTTATGGTAGCATTTTCTATAATGTTTCTTGTTTTGAGTCAGACAGTAACCGGTGACACCATCGTGTCCTCCAAAGCATCTGCAGCAGCGGCGGTTCGACTGGCTCAGGCTGAAGCAGAGAACAGGAGCAGCTCTCACAGTGTGGCTCTTGCAGGAGTGGAGGTCCCTGAGCCTGTGTTCTTCTGCTCCATTGAACCTCCTACTATGGCCAAACAAGCAGGTTAGAACATTACGATTTTTTTCCAGATAAGCTGCAACGAGTGCCGGGATTGAGATCTCTCTGTGGTTTGTAAAACAGATCTGGAGCACGCACTTAACTGCCTGCAGAGGGAAGACCCCAGTCTGAAAGTCAGAATAGATCCTGATTCTGGACAGGTAAATGAACCCGTTACACAGGATTTCATCTTTGAAAGTGTTTCGTCTATTAAATTGTGCCATTTACAGTTTACATGATTAATTGGCATGGTTGTTCAAACATATCCCTCATTGCATTAACCCTTTAACTGCCCCAACAAAAAAAATAAAAAATTAGATTGGATTTCTTAACTCCTAATGTCGTTAGTTAACACATTCAATGCATTTTTTTGAGCACATTCCAAAATTTCTAAAATATCAAACTTTACCCAATGGTTGAGATTGAGAAAGTGTGAGAAAAAATTATTTGAAACATAATCAAAATAAATCATTTTTGAATACTAAATCATCTTTATTTTTTACATATGCCATGAAATATTTCCGATTTTCACTTAGTCGTGTAGTCGTGCAACAGGATTATGTTTGAATTCTTTTGTTAACCAACAAAGCTGTGTGTGCAAACCATTATTTATAACAGTATTTTCTTGAAATGACTTTAACAGTCCTTATTTATTTAAAACATGGTCAACCATTTGGTAGAGCAGGCAGTTAATGGGGTAACCTTTTTCCAATATTGATGAGTTATTTGAATGTATCATTGTATGAAAAGTATACATTTTTTTCACTATTTTATAATTAACACTATTAACTTATTTAGAATCAATGAAATTTAATTAGCTGTTATATGCAAACTTAAGGGAGGTAAAATAATAATTTTAATAACTTATTTATTTTGTCATGATGACATAATTTGTTTTTAGTTATATTGCAGGATACTAGTATTCAGCTTAAAGTACCATTTGTAGGATTAACTAGGTTATTAAGTTCACTAATCAAGTTAAGTTAATTAGGTAAGCCACCGGATAACAGTGGTTTGTTCTGTAGCCAATCAAAAGAACAATCTTAAGGTGGCTTATAATATTAACCTTAAAACTGTTTCCAGCTCTTAATTTGTTTGTTATCTGGCATAAAAAAGTTTTACATTGAAGGAAGAGTCTTCATTAAATATTGTATAATTACAAAATAACCAGAATATAATAGCTGTGCTATCTTTGTCATTCCTTTGAATTATTCTTTTATTGGTTACAATTAGCATAAGGTTTCATTAACTGACATGAACTAATTATAAACAATACATTGCAACATTTATTAATCGTAGATCAACATGATAGATTATTAACATCTGAATTCATGCTTGTTTACATTAAAGCACTGTGAGTTAACATGAACTAACAACGAGCGACTGTATTTTCACTTACATGAACAAATATTGTCATCAATGTAATGTTCATTATTTGTTCATGTTAGTAAATGCATTAACTAATACAAACTTATTTTAAAGTTTTACCATTGTATGTATACACACGTACAGACAGTACTGTGCGGAATGGGAGAGCTGCACATTGAGATCATCCATGACCGAATTAAGAGAGAGTACAAAATCGAAACTCATCTGGGACCCCTGCAAGTGGCCTACAGAGAGACCATCCTGCAGTCAGCAACGGCCACAGGTAACGCCAATGTAAACAATGTCTTCATATTTTGACTATCATTTCACAATGTTGTGGTAAAACACTTGTCAGTTCATCTGATTTGTTTGTCTGTATTCACTCATTTATTGTTCAGTCTAACAGAATAGACTTTGCCCATGGATAAGACTAGGCATAAAACAATAAAATAAAAAATAAATAAATAAATAAAAAATGTATATGTGTGTATATGGTATATGTCAGGAACTGACATGCCTGGAGTTTTACACACAACTAACTGTAACATTCACAGGGTTTCCAGAGATCATGGAATGTCTGAAATATCATTCAATTTTTTAAAGGTCTATTCCAGACAGTGAAATCAGGGGATTTTATTTGTTTATTTTTTTTTCAAAGTCTTGCAAGATCATGGATTTTTGTTTGTTATTTTTAATTTTACTTCCCATTCATTAAAATGTATTTTTCGATAATGTATTTTTTATCATATTATTATTGTTATGTTTAGGTTAGGCTGTACCTGTTTTTTGTCTGCTCTGTGCCCAATCAGTCCTTGTTTTTTGTGGGGAAAACGTTTTAATAATTGTGGACTAAATTGACTGATTTTGTAGCGACCTTTCTCAAAATTTGTGGCAATAGTTGCTGAATTTCTTGTGGTGTTTTACTTAAGAAATATAGATAATAGTACACATTACTTTTTTGAAGTAATGATAAAACCTAAAGAATCTTTGGTCTCTATAATTCATATGAAGTGTACACATGGTGCATCTAAAGTGGGTCACACACCTAGAGAAAAGCGCAGCGCATTGCTGAGTCTATGACAACTCAGAATTTGAGAAGAAATTTGAACATGCATTAGAACATTTGAACAGTGGTCAAGGAAAAGCCAAAATATGAGGGAAATCTGAGGCAATTAAAAAACTGTAATCTCTTTTCAATTATGTGCTATTTACACTATTTCTGTGTTAAATTTAGCATTTGCAGAACCAGAAATCTGGAGGGACTGCTCAACACAACCGCTGCCTGTTTTTCTATTCATTATACAGTGTTCAGCATAATTGAGTACTCCTCATTTTGAAAATTTATATTTGTATCCATTTCTCAGTGAATACTGGCAATGTATTTTGGTGCATTTGAACAAAACAGATTTATTAGATATATTTATTAAAATAATATTTTAGTCACCAAACATATTTAGAAATTGAAAGATAATACAATTAAATAAATAAATAAATTTCAGCCTACAAAATTTAAATAAAATCTTTCAATTGTTTTGCTTCTCTTGATTCTGTATGGAACAAAATCAATGCCAAAAGTATTGAATTAAAAAACTTGATGACTAGCACAAACTGAAAAAAATAATGCACCGTTTTAACAAGTTCTTGCATTTTGATGAGTTGAATTGCAGAGTTTGTATTTTTAGGTCCTGAAATTTAACAGCTGTTTATTGAAGCTGTGAATATTTCAACTAAAAATAGTTCAAACACGTTTTTGTACTTGTAAATTCAATAATTCATATTCAATTTCCAGGTTTCACTTACAAAATATTTAACACCCTTTATTTCTATCCCTTATTAGTTATCACTTTGCCTGTTTTCTCTTTTTTCTAATTTTTGGGGTTCTGCCACGGTTAAACGTTTGCAAAATGTCCTATAGTTTGTAAAGATTATCGTTTTATTGTTATGTAGCTAAGGCAAGAAAAAGGGTATTAACGGCACAAAAGTAGCAATAATATCAATGTCTCAGAATAAGTAATAAAATGAGTAGCCAAGTGTGGTTTGATAATAGGCTATTATAAATTATTTTAATTTGTTTTCAGTATTAAATAAGAAAACCCTTATTTGGGCAGTTTTTATTGCAGTATTGAATATTTTGTATTGAATATTTTGTAAGTGAAACCTGGAAATTGAATATGAATGATTGAATTTACAAGTTCGAAAACGTGTTTGAACTATTTTTAGTCGAAATATTCACAGCTTTAATAAACAGCTGTTAAATTTCAGGACCTAAAAATACAAACTCTGCAATTCAACTCATCAAAATGCAAGAACTTGTTAAAACATTGTATTATTTTTTTCAGTTTGTGCTATTCAACAAGTTTTTTTAATTCAATACTTTTGGCATTGATTTTGTTCCATAATTCTTACTCTTTTTATTTTATTTTATTTTTTTGTATTTAATATTTTTCTATAGCATAAATTTGGGTGTACTAGTTTTTGGACCATTATCGTATCGTTTTGTTAGATAAGCTCCAGATTTGGCTTCAGTACTGACTAATCTAATGTATATGCACAAATATAATATTGTATGGCTTCCTATTAAAATTCTGAATTTAAAAGAGAGAATAGTGAGGGGTGTACTTGTATATACTGAGCACTGTAGCTCATGGAAATTCAGTCAGGGAATTTGACATTTGGCTTGGAGTGGAAACCCTGTATTTAATTGCATTATAATATTATACCAAATACTACAGTGTTACTTTTATTTAAAGGGAAAAAAATGAAAAGTTACTCACACTCATGAATTTCTTTCTTCAGTTGAATACAGAACAAGGTATCTTGAAGAAAATTGGAAACAATTGATATCCGTAGTAGGAACAAAAATACTGTGGAAGTCAATATTACCAACATTCTTCAAGATATCTTCCTTTGTGTTCAACAGAAGAAAGAATTTTCATTTTTCTCTGAACTATCCCGTAAAATAAAAAAAGTGTATGATTTGGATGATCATTTCAGACCTGTTAGATCGTACTCTGGGTGAAAAGAGGCATGTTGTCTCTGTGGAGCTCACCGTTCATCCTCTGAAGGAGAACTCTAGTGCTTCCTGTGACATCACTTTTGAAGAGGACGTAAAAGCGCTGCTTCCTGTTGATGTCAGAGAGGCTGTGGAAAACGGGGTTGAGAGTGCCTACCTCCAAGGTAACAGAAATGGTTGATTCTAAACCTGGAACATTTAACACATTCAGATAATCGTGTGTAGTATTGCAGTGCAGTTGTGACTTTGTCTCTCGGTGCAGGTCCTGTGCTGGGTTTTCCTGTTCAAGGAGTACAGACCGTTATCAAGAATGTACGTTTGGAATCAGGCACATCGGCAGCCATGGTGTCGGCCTGTGTATCTCGCTGCATGCTGAAGGTACTCAAACTTTACCTTTTTTCCACAATTATTATCAAATAACACCACACACGAGTTTATACCCACAATCACACATCAGCAGAATAAGGTTGTCAGTGCAGTATTTGAGTCCACAAGTTTTTTTTTTTCCTCGGTGAAACCGAGAACCAGATGAGACGACAATAGTCTGTCATGTGATGCATCAAATAATTTTAGAGAGCCATTTTGTAATGTACATACCTTTTGACCTTTTTCTTAAAACGCAAAATTACCCATTATGCTTTGCGTGTATGCGCAAGGGGGATGCTTCGAACTTCCGGTCGACAACTGATGTGTATAAAGAGTCCCATTCGGACAGCTTTGAACAATAGTTTAAATCTATTTTACTTACTTTTAATGTCTTTGAACTAATCCTGCTGTCGATCAGCGCCACCTCCTGGACTGATCATTTAAAAAATGTGATCTAATGCCGAGTTCAGACTGCTTGATTTTAGCCCCGATTTTGACTCGCCAACAGGTTTTGAGAAATCACAGGCAAGTTGGTGCTCATTCACACGAGTAACAAGCACACAGTGAAAACTATCAAAGACGCAATCTGAGAGAATCGCCGATGAGTCGCCGACACCCGTGAGATATTTGGCATGCTAAAAACCTGGACCTGTCAGCGATTTAAATCGTGCCATGTGAAATCTGTTCTGATTGAAAATAACTTCTGTGATTATCTCCAGCCAATGAGAGAGCAGCATCCACTAGTATGGGTACCTGCAGGACAGCAGGAGGTTGGGGGAGAAGTTAAAAGCACTTATTTGATTGGACACAAGAAATGGAGGTCCAATTTCACCAATGTAAATTTGGCAGGAGCACTCGTGTCTGTTTGACGTGTCATCTGAGCAATACCACAACCAGGTCGGAAAATAAAAAGGTTGCAAACTTTTAATAAGCCAGGTGAGCAAAATAAGTATATTTTCTACCCGCTATAGGCTCCTTTCTCATTATTCAGTTAATACCAAAAGATATACAACTAGACCTCGTGTTGTTTCCATGTCACTTCTCGCGTATGTTTGGTTGTGAGATGTAGTTTGGACAAAGTTGTCGGCGATTTTTCCTATTGTAAAGTCATGCAGTGTGAAACCCCCTGTCCCCGATCCATCCTGCAGTGTAAACACAGCGACGATGGAACGCTAGCTCAGATATTCATGCTGTGTGAAAACACCTGTGACACGACTACTTTGAAAATCCTGCAGTCTGAACTCGGCATAATGGGAGGGAAAACAACTTCTGCCATGTATTTTTCCCTAGTTGTCAGACGGCATCTCGTGCCGTTTAAATGAAGCCTCGTCATCGCTAAAGTCAACAATTTCTCTTTCTTTCAAATGTATAACCAACCCAAACTAATTTAATTCACCAAAATGTTTGACACACACATGTAGCCTGTACTGTCCCACTAACACATTGATTGAATAAGTGGCACAAAGTGAAAATAAAGTGGCATTTTGAAATGAGAAAAATACAAACCCTGGTAAATACTGCACAATACAAACTAACTAAAGGACACATAAAGTGCTCCTGATAAGAATCAACATGCAAATCAGCCAGAATACTATCAGTAACTTTTATTGGTCATGTTTTGGAAATTGCATGGCTTACATACCAGCTAGTTTCATGCCAGTAATATGGTTTGCTCTTTATAATGCGGTGAGGTATTGTGTGTGTGTGTGTGTTGAAGAGCAGCAGAGTACAGTATAACAGCTGATGGGTTGGGAACATTCATTCATTCAGTTTCTTTTAGGCTTAGTCCCTTTATTAATCTAGGGTCGCCACAGCGGAATGAACCACCAACTTACGCAGGGGATGCCCTTCTAGCTGCAAACCATCACTGAAAAACACCCATACATTCTCATTCACACACACACACACACACTACGGAAAATTTAGCTTACCCAATTCACCTATAGCGCATGTTTTTGGACTGTGAGGGAAACCGGAGCACCCGGAGGAAACCCATGTGAACACGGGGAGAACATGCAAACTCCACACAGAAATGCCCACTGACCCAGCTGAGGCTCGAACCAGCGACCTTCCTGCTGTGAGGCAGCATCGCTACCCACTGCGCCACCGCGTCACCCCGGTCAGGAACATTGATGCTTTGACGGCATACACTGAATTAGGAGAACGTTTTTCTTTCACGCATGAACAGCATCTGACAGAAGTGTAACGGCTTTAACACACGTCTTTCTCTCAAAATTAAAGTTTTGCATGACAAAAACACTGCCTAAGCTACTCAAAACAGTTGAGAAACGCTGCTCTGGCTAATGACAATTATTAACAAAATTTCTTAGCCACCTACTGGAAGTTGCTGGTCACTATGGCGCCCTCCATGCAGCAATAAAGAAAAAGGTCTATATGTAAATGCAATTGTCGATCACAAACTCTAAACCAGGCCTTTTTGTATGTTTGCGTGTAGGCTCTGAAGCAGGCTGGAGGGCAGGTTTTGGAGCCGGTGATGGCTCTGGAAGTGACTGTAGGAGAGGAGCATCTGAGTTCTGTGCTTGCAGATCTCTCCCAGCGACGTGGTACCATATTTGACATCCAAAGTCGACAGGAAAACAAGATTTTGCTGGCTGCTGTTCCTTTGGCTGGGATGATGGTGAGTGTACTGTGCTGTCTGCTACTAAAAACATGACATGACATCAGTGTTAGAAGTAGAAGTAGTTTATCGCAGTAAGTTGTACTGATGTTATGTAGTTAGCATTTATAGTCAATGAAAACGTGAACCCTAGAATTTACTTCGTTGAGTTTGTTTTTCCACTGTTTAAAAATGAAGCCAAAGTATTCCAAAGATGGCTTCTGACATCATGCGCAAATCATTTGGAGCCTGAGCATGGCCGTTGCTAGGTTTTTTTTAGGGGGGCTGTAGCCCCTCTATATTTCTACTCAGCCCCCCTAAAACTTTTGCAATTAGCTCATAAACTGTAGACTGAATTATTGCCTCAGTCCCCTTTAAATTTGATAAGAAACGGCAGCAGAATTCGGCTCTTCCCTGTCTTTGGTTTTTTATTTAATCAGCAAACCACAGCCGTGGACTGGACTGCGAGAGAACAAGGTGTGTGATTATTGATAAATTGTTATAATATCCGCTTATTTGCCATTCTTTGATATAGATAACCTTGTATCATCTGTACCCCAATGCCACGGAGTAGTTGGGTTTTCTCTTAATGAACATTTCGCTATTTTTATTTCAAAATGAACTACCGATATTAAACACTTTACAGTTCGTGTGGCATTAACTATACCATACACTCTTGCACAGAACAGATTAAACACAGTGACAGAAGCACTTAGAGAATGTACTCGTTTTAACTGTCACTGAGTCATTGTCAGAGGATGAAACAAGTGTTGTCTAGTATTTTAAAAAAAATACTTATTTATTATTATCATTCAGATCGTGAAATATGTCAATTAGCCTGTAAGTTTAAAAATATATATTTATGCCATTTAATTAGAAAAGTGGCAGTTTATTTAATACATGGAAACCAAAAATCACTTGAATATAGAAAGTGGTTTTTACTACAGTAAACAGGTGGGTTGAGCCTATCTGGCTTATTGAGAACTCAAATGGCTATGCCTGTCTATGTAATACAGTGGAATAGTATACAACCCATATTAAACATATATATAGATTTATTTTTATTTTTTACCTTTTATAAGGAGCTGAGTCCCCCTAAAATGAAAATCCTAAAATCCCTAAACCCCTGAGTCTGAATGTGGAGCCGAAGTGTCAATATTTCAGTATGAAAAGTAAAGGTTTTACCCTCATCTTTGAAGGGATTAGGGCATATTAACACCAAACAACTTCCCTCGACCAAAAGGATAATGAGTGTCAAGCAGCTTTACCTTTCAAAATACATCAATTTGAAGTAGCCAGTTTTTCAGCATTTTCAATTTGGAATGACACTTCAATATGGCAGCCATGTTTGTTTTCACTCCGAAGTGCCCTTCAGAGGGTGATGTATGCCATTTGGGACGGACTGATCATTTCTCTCTGATCTAGGTCAAGGTGTTATTGTGCATTGTGGTAACTGACGCAACATAACATCACTTCCAAAAAACCAATGAACACATACGGACAATTTTAGAGAATGTAAAAATGAATTGCACTGGCAGATTAAATGATGCTTAAATAAAACTGGGCATCGGCACAATTCAATTGGTTTGATATGGTATGGTAAAAAAGAATAAATAATCTCCAAAATATGACTATTTTTGACTAAATTTACGTTTTAATTATACTCAAGTACAGTATAAATACCCCAAAATCACAATTAAGTACAGAAATCTTAACTCTTGTCTTAACTCTTAACACATGATTACTACAGTATATACAGCACTATATTAGGAATTATTTTTTAACTTATTGTTTTCTTCTTCAAGGGCTACTCAACCATTCTGCGCACTCTGACCTCTGGAAATGCCACCTTTTCTTTGGAGCTTTCCAGCTATGAACCCATGAACACTCAGGACCAGAACACACTGCTCAACAAGATGGCTGGGCTCACTTGACCCTGTTACCAACTGATTATTTATACAGACAGTTTCATATTGCTCTGTGAATTGCTGCTTACATATGGTCTAGAGGATGATCTTGGATCTTGGAGCCTCCATCTACAGACAACCCTTGGACTTTTTTTTCTCAAGTGAAGAAAACACAGCAAGAACTTATTAGTGTGAGTATGCAAATGTATGTGTGTAAATATACAATAATTTTACAACAGCAATGCGTTCAGAAATCGTATTTATTTAAATATATAAACTTAGTGCAGTATTACAATCATGTAAACCCTCAGAATATACCTAGCGTTCATTATAAAACACATTCCATAAAATTTATTCACAAGAATATTCCTTATCATTTAATAAACCTGAAACCTAAGTATTTAAAAACGTGTATAGTTAAAAATCACAAACATCAAGTCTTAGATAACTGGCTCAGTGCATACAACAGCAAATCATAGTTTTCCAAATGGCTAACATGGTTTAATCTGTAAAAACAAAAACTGTTTTGTCCTTCCCTTTAGTTGTCTACTGTGAACTAAATCATGGCATTCACAGACCCCTGTACTCATGACGGCAGTGACCAACAAATAGAGGTTCTGCAGGTATGCCTCTCCTGAGGAAGAAAAGGGAAAATATCAGTCAAACATAAAAAATATGCTTATGCAATGTATCTTAAGTATGTTTGTTGACATGGCTAATTGTTGCATGTAAATTGATTAAGACGTTAAGAAATACTTCAATAAAAAAAAAAAAAATTAGCCCCAAACATGCTGCCTTAGAAGAATATTGTACATGTCATGTCATCGTTTAACTCACCTGACCATGCGACAGCGATGCTGGGCCAGGCGAATATAAGCATTTCCGACATCTGTCACGCTTGCATCACTCCATAACCTCTCAGCGACGGCACTGGCTCTTGGCCTGCAAGGGCAGAAATAAAACCACACTATATTAATGAATAGATTTATATTTTCTTAATGCATACAAACACTAGGATCAGTTTACATTTTTAGCCCAGACTCCAAACATAAACTTTTACATATTACAAGATATTCAGTTAGTTTACTGTTGTTTGTAATTTTACACCTATAACATGTATATGCAGGATGTCCAGACCTTGGTTTACTTCAAATTCAAGGACCTGTTTACAGGTCAGATGAATTCATGGACAATAATGTGTTTTTGTTTTGTTTTTGTCATAGATCTGATATTCTGTTTGTTAAATTTCTGTTTTACTATATAGGAATATTTGGTACATCCTATAGTGTATTATAAAATTTAACCCTGGACCACAAAACCAGTCTATAGGTATATATTTGATGATTGCCAACAACACATTGTATTGGTCAAGATTATCGATTTTTCTTTTATGCCAAAAATCATTAGAGTATTTAGTAATAATCATGTTCCATGAAGATAATTTGTTAATTACCTACTGTAAATATATAACAAGACGTTTTTTGTTTAGTAATGTACATTGCTAAGCACAGTATACACAAAACCTTAAAGGACATTTTTCTAAGCATTTAGATTTTTTTTTTAAACATGAGATTCAAGATTTTAAATAGTTGTTTCTTAGCCAAATAATGTTCCATCCTAATAAATACATGCATACATACATTAATAAAAAAAAAGCTTATATATATATATATATATATATATATATATATATATATATATATATATATATATATATAATACAGATTTCATGTGTTGTATAAATAAAATAATATGAATCAAATTTCCACATGACTGGTTATGTTGTCCAGGGACACAATTGGTCCGTTATGAACTTTTTGGACAGATTTCATTGAAAGGACTTAGACTAATTCAGCCAGCAGTTTAAAGTTTTGTGCCTATAAAACATTGAGGTTGCCATCATATGAGTTTGTGCATGGGTCAACATCATGGCAACCTACCTCACACAAGAAACACTTACGTCATGCGTAAATACACATAACTAATGTAAATCAAGCAATCTAGTGTTCATAGGCCTAAAGTGTTGGTGAAAAAACACATTAGTACCTTGGAGGAAATTATGGATTCTTTTTCTAGAAAATGTCTAGGATCTCTATTGATCTCTATTGAAATCAGGGCCTGTTTTGGATTCACAAATTTTCAAGAATTTAAAGGACCCATGGGACCCCTATGGTTTATCCTGAATTTATAGAGAGTTTAGTCTATATTTTAGCTTAAGGTTAACGGTCATACCAGAGTCGAGGAGTGAGGTTGGTGGCATCCACATACTCTCCCCAAAGACAAGCCTCTCCACCAATCACCAGCTTTTTCTGTGCATCTGTGCCTGTGGTCAAAATGTCACAAGTTAGAAGCAACAACCAAAAACAAATTGGAAAACGAGTTTGTTCAAGATCACTTAAAGAGCTAGAAGCTAACACTAGGCATCTCATTAGGGGTACATAAATGAAAAATGGATGGAAAGAAGTGATCTCATTTGAGTCTGAAGCTCCTGAATACCTGCAGACAAAGCAAACTATTAAATCAGGATCGCTGAATAGACGGATATCAGTCATCCTGTACAAAAACTCAGTCACATGATATGCACGTTTGTTTGCACACCTACTAAAGGAAACCACCTTTGCTATTGCAAAGCTCTGAACTGGAACTGATGTTTTAAGGATATGAGAATATCTAGCGCAGAGATGCCCAAACTAGTGCCCACAGGCCAAAGTTGGCCCATTGTAACCTTTAATTTGATCCACCATCCCATCTAAGAAGAGAGTGAGCATGATGGGCAGGATTGGGGCGAATGACTTTGACAGAGATTGTCATTTCTAGTTTTTTGTTTGCTTGCTTTATTGCTGAGCTACACAAAAAGCCAACTGAAATTAAATGTTTCATTTAAATGTTTGTTGTAAATAAATACTTTGTAAAAATGTAAATACTGTGACTCGACGGATAGAAGACAATGCAGAAGACATCTGCGAGCAAGTCGAGGCAAAATCAGGTGCAGCTTGACTAGTGTAACTCCATTCTGTTATAAATGAGGTTGTTTTTACTGTAATAAGATGATTATAAAATGAAAAAAAAATAAATAAAAAAATTATATATATATATATATATATATATATATATATATATATATATATATATATATATATATATATATATATATATATATATAAATATATATATATATATATATATATATATATATATATATATATATATATATATATATATATATATATATATATATATATATATATATATATACTGTATTAGTTATTATGTTTTCAAGTTATTTTTAAAATACTATTAAATAAATGAGGAAGTACCCATGGCAACTATATTTGCCTTGGGCCCACTAGCCTCAATCTAGCTTCATAAGAAAAAGTTTGGGCACCCCTGATCTAGTGTAAATATTCTCTACAATCACATGCCACCTTTATTCACCCCATTGCCCTTTAAAACCATTTAGACCAATCATAGTTACTATAAAGAATAGAAAATTCACCCCATTAAATCTTAGAAACTTTGTTAAAAACAAGTCAACTCCCAACAGTTCGTAAAATAACCTTAATAGCACTATTTAACTGTAATAAACAGCCTAATTTAATGAACAGTCCATTTTTACACTTTAAACCTTGATGTTGTGCTATTTTGCGAAGCGGAAACAATTCGCTGAACATAAACAGAGGCCAAAATGAATCCACAATCTTGATTTGCGGATGACACACACCATTGAAGTTTTGGGGGTCGGCTTTGTAAATGTCCACCCAGTCCTGGCCATAGTTGATTCGGTTGAGGTACCAGGGTGTGGAGAGCAGAGCGCTGAAACCAGCCGCCGTTACCTGCGCCATCTCATCCTGGTACTGCGGCCTTTCTTTCCACACATGGATCTGTGTGTCGGCTTTCAGCTACATGCGTACACATACACACGCATGTATAACATACAAACTGCCATCCATCAACAGATAGATGCATCCCTCTGGACTCTATTTAAGTCAGGGGTGTCCGAAGTCGGTCTTGGAGGGCCGGTGTCCTGCATATTTTAGGTCCAACCCCAATTAAACTCACTTGAACCAACTAATCAAGCTCTTTTTGGGTGCACTAGACACTTCCAGCCAGGCAGGTGTGTTGAAGGACGTTAGAGCTAATGCAGGACATCCGCCCTCCAGGACCGAGTTTGGACACCCCTGATAATAAGGCTTTTCATACTTGGTGTCAGATTTACTTTATCAAATTTTCCAAGACTAGTGACCTCACAGATCTAGAAAGAATAGAGTTTAAGAGCAATATAAATGTAGATTATGTGGCTTTAGATCAGTTGAAACATAACTATTGGTTAAATTATCTTAAATGCAGTCCAGAGAAATACACCAATTGCATCATCAATTCCTGGAAGGAACTTTGAATCAATCTGCATGCCTGCTAATTAGATCAATAATTTATGGCCTTTGAAAAGCAACATGCAATGTGAGGTAAAAGGAATGTTGAAGGAAGAGTGAAGGCAAAGCATACACCATTCAAATTTGGGGTCAGTAAGATTTGTTTATCGTCTCATTTTTATTAAGCAAGTTTAAAATAAATTGCTAAAGGGCAAAAACTTTCGGTAACACTTTATTTTGATGGTCCATTTGAGTATTAGTAGACTGTCTGCTTAATATCTGTTGGTACTGCTCCTTCAACAGATATTTAACTGACTATAAGAAACTTAGCAAGTACATGTCAACTTACCCTAACCCCAACCTAACAGTCTACTAATAATCTACTGAGAATAAGTTAGCATGTAGATGCAATGTAACTTAATTCAACAAACGTCCATCAAAATAAAGTGTGACCAAACTTTCTATTAATTAAAGGCCTCAGCAGGATCACTGAAAATGACATGATGGCTGCTGAAACACTAGAATAATAAGCGTTTGAAATGTATTCAATATACTGTAATAGACAATTATTTGGTAATAGCATTACTGGTTTCACTGCATTTTTGCTAACAACCGTGAATTCATTAAAAAACTATCTTACTGACTTTTGAATGGCTCTCTATTTAGTTTGGCACTTTGTGGACCGTGTGCTGGAGAGAGTGGTTTCAGTATCTATTGAAGATGTGTGAGGAGCTCAGAGGTGAACAGAGGTGGTTAAACGCTATACTTTTAGACAAGCCTAGACAAAACAAACAAAACAAAAACAGTGAAAAGCAAAAGCTATAGCTAGACTAACAACACCACAAACCTACAATCTCTACTCAAACCAGAGCCTCAACCCCCAAATCTTATGAACACCTTGCCAACATCCATGCCTATTTTGAAGCCAAAAACAAAGTTAAAGTGATTGAAAACCTAGTGAAAGATCTTTATTTGATTAAAACTGTAGAATCTAAACCGACAATCTTAACCCCAAGTTGCCAACAACACATCAACACCATCACACAAAACTGCTAAATCCAATAAATGAGTTTCAAAATGAGTGATTTTGACATCACTGGATTATTAAACACTATGCTAGTGGTGCTAAAAGAAATCAAAAAGAGTTTGACTGAAGAAACTGACCAGGGAAATCGAGTGGCTCAACTTTGTAGTAGCGTTGCCAGTCCTGTCCATAGCTAATGTAGTCCAGGTACCAAGGGGCAGAAACAATGGTTGTAAATCCTGCCCCAGTCACATTCTGGAGCTCCTCCTTCATATCGTTCCCTTTCCACACCTCCACAACAGTGTCATCCTTTAGCTGGAACATGCATAAAGCACATTATGTACCCCAGTCAATTAATAAATTATTATGGGCAAGCATATAACATCCTCATGCGAGAAAATGCAGACAAAAACAGCAAATTAGTCGCAAGTTAGCAGTGGCTTGTGAAAATGTGATCACGCAAGTCTTGCTATTTGTGATTTAAGAAGGTTAAGGGAAAGTAGATTAGGCTTTGATTTGGAGTCTTTTGAAGTCACAAAGCATTCTGGACCAGCAGCAATACAATTCACCCAAATTACAACTTAATTTAACTACATTTAATTGACAGATTGGAAATAAGACCTGAAAGTGAGTTCCCAACAGCACAAGCCCGTCCACAGAAATAAGAAGAGATGAGCCTTACCTTGACCCCATTATCAAACACCTCCTGCCACACCATGTAACCTTTTTTGGTAGCAGCCACAATATCGAGTAACCTGTTTGTCAAAGATGAGAATTTCTTTATTCAATAATGACTGTGTCAGATTGTATTTAGATTGTTTTAAATACCAACACAATTACATACAATTAGGGGAAACCAAAAGGCAAGCTGTCATAAACATCTTGTGATTTACACAATGCAGACAATAGGGTATATGCTGAAGCATGCTAATAGGACTTTGGATTTGCCAGTAACCTGGGTTAAACGCTTCCGGTCAACTGTATGCCAATGCAAAAATCGGCGCATTTAAGGTCAGTTTTCTTTACAAATCAGCTATCTCCACTGGCTGAGTGATATCTGATATAAAGTGGGTCTCAGATTGTATGAGAAGCACTGCAATAAATTACATTTCCCCCACCATGTTTTTATAATATGAGCATTTATTTTACCTCATTAAATTCAATGGAGCTTCTGTGCTAGCCTGCCGATTCTGATGGGCGTGTGTGAGTAAACAGCTTTTTGTCTCGTTTTACGCTTGAACAACTAAATGAATGCCAAAGTTTCTTTAACTGAATGTATTTTAATTACATTACAACATCGATGCTGTAAAAGGAACTGTAAAAATTCACAATAACAGGTCACCGGAAGTTTATCAGTATGGGAAAAACACTAGCTCTGCATTTTTTTTTCTCACATCACTTTTTTAGCAGCAATAGTTCTATAAGTATTTTCTCATATTAATAGTAACAGTTTTGGCTAAAGCCTTATAAGCAATGAACAAAATCATGAGGTGAATCACTACATTACAAACTGTGGTTTGAAGCAAAGGACAGCTGAAGTCTGAATTATTAGCCCCCCTTTGAACTTTTTTCTTTTTTAAGTATTTCCCAAATGATAAAAGAGCAAAGAAATTTTCACAGTATGTCTGATAATATTTATATATTTTCTGGAGAAAGTCTTATTTGTTTTATTTTGGCTAGAACAAAAGCAGTTTTTAATTTTTCAATAAACATTTTAGGGACAAAATTATTAGCCCCTTTAAGCTATATATTTTTTCGATAGTCTACAGAACAAACCATCATTATACAATAACTTGCCTAATTTGCCTAATCTGCTTAGTTAACCTAATTAACCTAGTTTAGCCTTTAAATGCCACTTTAAGCTGTATAGAAGTGTCTTGAAAAGTATCCAGTCAAATATTATGTTCTGTCATCATGGCAAAGATAAAATAAATCAGTTATTACAAATGAGTTATTAAAACTATTATGTTTAGAAATGTGTTTCTAAACACATTAACAGAGAGAAATCTCTGCAGCTCTCTGATTGGTAGAATTTTCAAAATCCACTATTAAACTGCACACACCATTAATCAAGGGTGCCCAAACTCGGTCCTAGAGGGCCAATGTCTTGCAGAGTTAAGTTCCAACTTGCCTCAACACACCTGTCAGGATGATTCTAGCAAGCCCAGTAAGAGCTTGATTACTTGGCTCAGGTGTGTCTGATTGGGGTTAGAGATAAACTATGCAGCACACTAGCCCTCCAGGACCCAGTTTGGGCACCCCTGCCATTAATGATCCTCTTAACAGCAGTTCTGTCGTTAAAGATTTACAGCGGGGAAAGTAAGTATTGAACACATCACCATTTTTTTCAGAAAACATATTTCTAAGGCTGCTTTTACATTACATGGTTTAGGTGACTCAATTCTGATTTTTTTCTCCCATGTGGCAAAAATCGGATATAGCCCATGCACGTGTAAGCAGGAAAAAATCACATGGATTCCGACTTACTCAAATCAGATTCAGGCCTTGTTCATAGGTGGAAATTTATCCGATATGAATTGGACCCGTGCCCTTGTGTCTGCAGTGTAAGCACGTAGATTGGATTTTCACCTGTCAATGTGAGTCACGCACCATTAAAAAATGTAGCGAATGACGTCAACTCTGACGCTTTCATTTCGGAATAGACTTCAGCAGAGTGGCAAATCTTAAATCTCATACACGAGGACTAAAAAAGCTATAAAAGAGGGAGATCAACATCTGGGACGTAACCAATATAAACTAATATAAAACTGTTGCATACATCACGTGCATAAATCAAGCCATGGACATTACGATTATGATGCCTACTAATTTAAAAAGGCCTAGATTAAAAGAAGATAGCAAAATGAGAAGTTTTCTGTCATAACCTATAGTAAAACCCCTGGCTAAAAAGAATTAAAAAAAATGAAACCCTGCGAACAGATTAAATACAGATTAAATAAATTAAAGCTAGAATGCAACATAATTATCTCAAACTGAATAGTTCGAAAACAGAGATTTTCATGGTTGGCACTCCTTCTAACATTAAGAGGTGTAGTGAATTTGACTTAACGGTTGATGGGTCTGTCTTATCACCATCTCCGCAGGTGCGTAATCTTGGTGTTCTCCTTGACTCTCAGCTTAGTCTGAAGCCTCATTTTAAACACGTAACTAAAACAGCCTTTTATCATCTTCGTAATATATTCGCTTACATCCTTTTCTCTCGAGGCCTAATGCTGAAAGACTCGTCCATGCTTTTCTCTCAAGATATTACAATACATTCAAAATTCTGCTGCACGTGTGTTGACACATACATCGTCTCGGTCGCACATCACTCCCATACTCCAACAGCTACACTGCCTGCCCGTCAAGTCTCGTATTGATTTTAAAACATTGATTTTAACATATAAAGCGGTTCATGGTTCTGCTCCAGGTTACATTTGTGACCTGATATCCATTTCCTTTACCTCTCGCTGTCTACGCTCTGCCTGTCCTACGCTGTTTCAGCCTCACTGCAAACTCAGCACCATGGGAGGTAGGGCATTCTCTTTTCGTGCTCCCAAACTGTGGAATTCTCTTCTCACTAACATTAGGAATGACGGTTCATTGGACGCTTTTAAAAAGCTACTTAAAACTCATCTTTTTAGGACTGTTTTTGATTTGTGATATCTCTTTTATTCTTCCTGTGTTTTTTATTGTATTTTTTTTATTGTTTACTGTGCTTTGTTGTTTTTACTTTCTTGTAAGTGCTTTGGGTTTTAAAAAAGCGCATTATGAATAAAATATATTATTATTATTATTATTATTATTATTATTATTATTATTATTAAATACAGGAATGTAGAAAAAAGGGCTTTTTTATTATCAGCTGTCAGTCAGCTCCCGCTGTTTTTTTTCTGTGTCATTGCATCTTTGCCATTGCTGTGTAAATGCAGACAATCAGATATGAGTCACTTTTAAAAGATGATGTAAGCCGGTCATCAAAAAAAAAATACAATCACAAAATCGGAATTGACCATCAAGATCTGCAGTGTAAATGCAGCCTAAAGGTGTCATTTTCCCCGAATTTTGGTAACAACCAAAGGAATCCATATATTCAAAGAAAACTATACTAATTAGTTTAGAAATTAAGTGTTGTGTGATAAAATGAAATGATGCAGGCAAAAGTATTGAACACATGAAGAAAGGGAGGTAAAGAAAGACAGTGAAAGCCCGACTGCAGCTGAAATCGCTCAGTAGTTCTTCAGCAACCCTCTACCCTTCATCATTGTAAATTAATATTAGCTGCTTCAGTCCAACATCTACATTATCAGGATGGCATTTCAGCAAGACAATGATCCAAAACACAGCCAATGAAACTCTCAAATGCTTTTTCACAGAAAGAAAATCAAGCTGTAGAATGGCCCAGCTCAGATCAGATTTGATAGATGAGACCCACAGAACCATTAAGATTTTTACGCTCTGTTGAAGTCTGTGGAAAAACTCACACCTGAGCAATTCCTGTGACTTCATTATCCATTTGAGAGGCGTCAGTGTTAAATATATTAAATATGAGAGGCGAAGTATTAAATATGTTTCAGTAGTTCAGTACTTTCTCTTCGTGTCATTTCATTGTTATTACACATAACTCATTGGGGTTTTGTTTTATTTTTATGTTTATATTGTTTGGGTTTTTACCAAAATCTGGTTCAATTTCATGTCAACAGCTCCCTTAGAAATATTATTCCCTTATTATTACTTATTTTCCCCACTGTAATATCAGTTATTATACATATTATACATTTTCTTTTTACTGTTGTGCTCTGTAATACATGGACTTCACTGTACTAAAACTTTTACCTTTGAATGTAGAAGGACTCCAGTTTGCTGTAGTCTGTGCCAAAGCCCTGCTGATTCATAAACTTCTGAATATCAGGATTGGACTTCCTACAAGAAGAGTAAGTGGAATGTAAGCATGAACTTTAACTGTAAACACAGTTTATTGTGTCATTATTGGCACTGGGTTCTTTTTCTGGGTAAGTATAAAGGTAAGACTGAGCTCCTCCTCCTCACCAACAAGAGAAGTCGACCTCATCTCCCCCTAGGTGAATGTAAGCGTCAGGAAAGACTGTGCTGATCTCTTTGAAAAGCTGGGACATGAACTCATAAGAGGAGTTTAAGATGGGGTTCACCGGCCCAAATGATCCTGAAGGACTAGAGCCACTGTAACAAGGTGTTAGCAGATCCTTTATGCCTGAAGGAGGAAGCCACAGAGAAAGGAAATTGTATTTGTCATGTTTCATTTAAATGACTAAACAAAAATCTATAAAGCGGTTATGTATGGTGTCCACCAACTGACCATTGCCCCATGACTGCGTGTGTCCTGGGGTGTCGAACTCTGCGACGACCCTGATCCCCCTCATACGAGCAAATTCAATGACCATCTTCACATCAGACGGAGTGTAGACATGTGTAAATGGGTGATAGGCTCCCTGAAAACCACAAAACAATTAGGAAAAAACATGATCAGTACAGAAAGAAAAACACTTCCCCAGTCAGTTTTCAGCTAATAACAATAGCAGTTGAGTTCTACAGCCCCAAAGCTTGTAAACAGTCCAGCTAAAGCTTTTTATATGAGGTGAAATTTTTACATTGTCTAAATTTCTATTTTATTTCTACTACATGTCCATCCCTTACCTTTCGCTTCCAATGCAGCAAATACAAAACAGTAGATGAGAAACTGTTTTTAAAAGCATGGCTTTATATATAATACTTTCAATAAATCGGTGAACTTATGGCAAGCAGTTTTGACATTTAATCAATAGCCCGTACTAGTATCTATTTTCATGTTACTAGTACTTATTTTAAAGATACTAGTTTCTTTTCTATTAAGTACTAGTACTTATTCATTAGATACTAGTGCTTTTTAAAATAAACAGTGCTTACTCATTAGACACATTTTTTTTTTTGGTTACTAGTATTCATTCATTCGATACTATTACTTATTCATTAGATACTAGAATCTATTTAATAGGTACTAGCACATATTCAATAGATACTAGTACCTACCTATATCTAAATGGATTAATTCATTTTCTTTTCGGCTTAGTCCCTTTATTAATCTGTGGTCGCCACAGTGGAATGAACCGCCAACTTATCTAGCACACGTTTTACGCTGCGGATGCCCTTCCAGCTGCAACCCATCTCTGAAAAACATCCATACACACTCATACACTACGGACAATTTAGCCTACCCAATTCCCCTGTACCGCATGTCTTTGGACTGTGGGGGAAACCGGAGCACCCGGAGGAAACCCACGCGAACGCAGTGAGAACATGCAAACTCCACACAGAAACACCAACTGACCTAGCCGAGGCGCAAACCAACTGCTGTTTTACTCGTCTTATGTTATGACTAGTCCAAATGGAAGAGTAGAATTCAATTAAACATTTTACTAGTAAAATAAAAAACAATTACTAGTAACATTTCAAACATGTACTAGTATTTAATAAATGTGTACTAGTATCTTTTAAATTAATTATAGAATCTATTTTATAGTTACTAGTATCTAATGAATTGGTAACAGTATCTACTTAAGTATTAGTATCTATTAAAACAATACTAGTATCTAATGAATAAGAACTAGTATATAATAAACAAGTACTAGTGTTTATTTAATAGGCACTAGTATATATTAATTATCAAATGAATAGGTACTAGTATCTATTAATTAGGTACTAGTATCTAATAAATAAGTACTACAACCTAATGATTAACTACTAGTACATGAAAAATAAGTGCTAGTCCCAACTGGAATACATACTAGTCAAAACTGAATAGTTGATATCTCTTATCAGATCCCCATAAAAATCAATGGAACAAATAAAAAAATGGTTACTAGTAACGACAGAATAGTTACTAGTCACTATTAAAATAAGTACTCATATCTAATAAATACAAATTAGAATCTATTTAATAGGTACAAGTATCTAATGAATAAGAACTAGTATCTATTTATTAGGTACTAGTATGTAATGAAGAAGTACTAGTACCTATTAAATAGGTACTAGTATCTAATGCAGGGGTGCCAAAACTTTTTCATATGAATGGCCAAAAACCAAATATTATGAGCTGTGGACTGAAGGTAAATATACCAAACTATATTACATTAAAATTGCCATGGGTAAGTTCCCAATTTATTTCCTAATATTAAAAAAATAGAAAACATTACTTTAACTTTTCATTACTTTAACATAACTTTTTAAATTACAGCTTGTTGCAATAAAAACATAAACAATCACATTTATACCACAGTGGAGATAAATGCTGAATACTCTAGTGAAGCAGAATTTGCCTCTGGCTTGATTTGCTACCTAAGTCTCTGCATTGTCGGGTAACAGTGTCAGGGTTTCTGCAGATTTCATCAAGTCAAATTTAAGACTTTTTAAGACTATTATGAATGACACTTTAGACTTAAATAGAGCTGAACACTAATGATAATTTCTAATGCTTTATTTCTAATGCTCTATGCTTGCCACGAAAAAAAAAAATCTAATAATTTTTTAGCAACATTCTTTAATACAAAAAATCTAGTTGTATACACTTTTTTAAATTAATATTATTTTTTTTTTGTAAATTTAACATTGTTAAAAGCATATTTACTATAGAAGCAATTACATAAATAATCAAAAATATATTTTGGTCCAAATTGATTGATTATAACTTCTATTCAACCTAATGCATTTCTGTTATAAAACCTTAAGTTTCATGCCTATTTATAAATATTGTCTATTCCCCCTTACTTTTGTAAAAGGTTTTTTGTATAATTGAAAGTTAACGAAAGGGATATTTTGCTCCTTTATCATAATGAGGAACTGTGTAATTTGTGTTAGTTTTTAGTTTTCTTTCCCTGATATTATTAAGATGGATTCTTGGTGATTGGATGTCAGTCAGATTGGGTATAGCTTTACTTGGAAAAAGGAAAATCAAGACCTGTTGAAAATGATTTTAAGACATACAACACAATATTCCAGTGAATTTAAGACTTTTTAAGGTCTAAAATCTTGTTTTTGAAATTTAAGACATTTTAAACAATTTTTAATTTAGATCGTTTAATTGAAACATTTTATTTCATTTAGCTTTTAAAAATAAAACAAACAAAGGGTTACATTACATTTGAATTGACAATCTCAAAACCATCCCCATCATTCGTCCTCTTCTCAGAGGGATGGCAGGCCAAATCAAAGGTTACCATGGGCCAACTTTGGCCCACGGGTCCTACTTCAAGCATCTTTGATCAAATGAATAAGTACTAGTACATAATGAATGAGTACTATTATATAATAAAAAATAACTCGTTTTTAATGAGTAAGCACTAATATATTTTAAATAAACTCTAGTATCTAACGAATAAGTAGTAGTATCTAAAAAAATAAGTAGTAGTAGCATAAAATAAATACTAGTACGGGCTATTGATTAAATGTCATGAATTTGCAGTGGTGATCAAAGTGTTTTTTGTAACACAGTGGTAACACCTGACATTATTTCATTGCCCTGATGATGACTGACATGGCATCCAATGCCACCTTTGCTGTTTTTGTGCTTTATTGTGTGGTTTCATGGTTCTGCCATGGTACTATAGCATATAGACTTATGGACACTCTCAAACAACTGCTCTTTAGTTCAATCAAAATAAAGACAGGGGATGACATTTTTGCGTGCATGGATTAAAACAATACAGCTTAATAGAAATGTCATATTACAAAAAACTATTCTTCTAATCAAAGGTCAAGAGCTGTGGTTCCAAAATGTGGTTCTTCATATGTATTCAGGAATTGCAAAAATGTTGAAGTATGTTGGTATGAAGAAACTATAATTTGCCAAACAATGCTTTTATGGATATGCACCTATCTAATCAATGAGGCAGTCAAGCATAAATCCAAAAATAGTCATGTCTGAATTCATCACATACTGACCTTTTGGCTCAACTCTGGGAAAGTACGGCTCATAAAAGGAAATGACTGATCATCCACAATGTGCCAGTGGAAGACGTTAAACTTGTTCATGGCCATAGCCTCCTGTAAAAATTAGACATTTCATTGTTGAATACTGAAAGACATTTTATAGGCAACAAAATACCATCCTCACACCTATCATTGCACATACTCCACCCCATGAACATTTTCAAAAGCCTGTCCCGCCCAATTTTTATGATTTCCAGCTGCTCGCCATCATCACCACAGACTACAGAGAGTTTGCGTGTGTTTTGCATGCATCTGTGTTCAATAATGTCCGCGTACATGCTCTAAAAATAATTCTGTGATGGTCTAATGAGCAGAAATGCAGTTAAAATGATCATTTCAGACAGCCATGAAATGCCAAGCAGCAACAGATGACTTCAATGTCAGCTAGGGAAAAAAATGCTACTGTATGTGATTTGGTTGATCAAGTAGCCTATATTAGCTCAGGTCAAAAAATCGTTGGACAGAATGTCTACACCTGCTAATGTTATACTAACTTTTAGCAATTTATGCTGCACAAAAACAATTAGTGCCAGGAATGTAAATCTATTTTGTGCTATTACATGTGTTATGCATGAAAAACTATGAATAATGATCATTTTCATATAATTTGCCTACATTATATCTGTTATTAATATTACAAAATAGTGATTCAGTACCCACAGTTCATTTATTAGCATTTATTAATTTATTAATAAATTTTTTAGGTTAGTTTGAAATACATTTGTTTAATCAGCCTGTTTTTTCCTGATTGTGTATCATTATAGTAGCTAAAATATATATGTAAATGCAGGAAATGGGGTTTAAATAGAAAGATTTTCACATTGGTATGAACGTGACTTAAATTTAATGAAAGACCAAATGACAGAACCTCAGTCAAACGTTCACCCTACTGTGCACAAGCTGCAAATGTTCTAGATAATTCATGTGATTAGCACTTCAACTGTCTTGTGATTTCTCTCATGTGTGAATATAAAAAACCCTTGACTTTCCAGTCTCAGAAGTTAAATAACTTCCTTCAGTTGTTTGGGTGACATTAGTCTTCTAATGAGGAAGTCAAGTTTATTACCATAAGCTCAATTTGCAATTATTGGTGAAACAGAATCTATAAACATCACACAAGATAGACAAAACGAGTAACAACACACAATGTTCTAAAATCTCACAGATTTATAGGTCTTACAGCAGTGGGAATAAAAGAACCTCTATATCTATTTCTTAAACCGAGCATTCATGAAACTCCACAATTAATCTGAGCCTATTTTGGCCAAAGTGCCTCTCTAGACCCTTTATCGTGAAGAAAAAGACTTACCAAGTTGGCTAAAATGACTTTGAGTGGCAGAAAATGGCGAGATGAGTCCAGAAGGATTCCTCGGTGGGCAAATCGTGGAAAATCTGATATGTCGGTCTTATTAATATTGCTCTATTAGGATAAAAAAAAGGTTTTTATTTGAGAAGAGTTTACATAGATGCATTGATTACATTCATTATTAAATGCAGCATATATACGTTACTACAATCCAATAAATGAGGTTTTGCTTCAAACTTACAACTCCATAGTCATCCTCATAGACCAACTGGCTGAACGTTTCCAGTCCTTAAAACAACAAAAAAGAAAGGAGGACCTTACACACCAATTTAATCATAAATCTAAATAAAATATATAGACAAGATAGAGACTGCAATCCCTTCCTCTCATAATCTCTCTATGGATTGCTGGCAGTATAATATCAATCCCAACTTAGAAACAACAAAACTATTTTAGAAGATTGCAATGCAGCCCATAAGAAAGGAAATAAGCTGCAGTCTTGTGGCATTTGTGGTTGTTAAATGTGATAAGCTGTTACATATTACACCCTGTTAAGCATTTCCTGTCATGCAGACTCCGTTAAATGTCATTAAGAAAAATATTTCATGTCTTGTCTGTATGTTAGGAGTTTGTACAATTTTCAAAGATATACTCAGCAAAGTCAAGCTAATATATTATTGTTATCAAATGTATTTTCATAGTTTGAATGTTTAATTTTAAAATATTTAAATGTAATTTATTCCAGTTTTGCCAAAGTTAAATTTGAAGTATAATTTCTACAATCTTCCTGCTTTAGTGTCCCGTGATCCTCCTGAAATCATTCTGTTGTGCTGATTTGCTACTCAAGAAAAATTTATTATTTTTGCTACTCAATATTTTGTATATTGTATAATATATATATACATATATATATATATATATATATATATATATATATATATATATATATATATATATATATATATACATATATATATATATACATATATATATATACATATATATATATATATATATATATATATATATATATATAGTATATGTATGTAATATATATATATATATATATATATATATATATATATATATATATATATATATATATATATATATTAGGCATGTGACAATAACCGGTTTCAAGGTTAGCCGCGGTAAGGAAAAGTCAACGTTTTAATACCGCAAAATAGTTCTGCCATACCGTTCCCAAGGTATACGTACGTTTTTTTTTTTTCTAATAAATTTGTATTTTGACCTTAAAGCTCAAGAAAATTTTTTTATTTTTGCTACTCAATATTTTGTATTTTGTATATATATATATATATATATATATATATATATATATATATATATATATATATATATATATATATATATATATATTAGGCATGTGACAATAACCGGTTTCAAGGTTTGCCGTGGTAAGGAAAGTCAATGTTTTAATACTGCAAAATAGTTCTGCCATACCGTTCCCAAGGTATATGTACGTTTTTTTATATTAAATTTGTATTTTGACCTTAAAGCAACACAGAGCAAAAAAATTAGCAACAACAATAAAGACAGAAAAGAAATGCAAACAAAAGACAGAAGAAAAAAAAAACATTTTTACATCAGTTCCTCCAGTATTATACATGGGTTAACAATGTTACACATATATTTCTAGGCCAGTGGACACAGGCAATATGGTGATCTTGCAGGCGATGACAGGGTTTTACCTTTAAACTGTTATCCTTGGCATTTGACAGATAATAAAAAAGGGTTTCCAGGTGGCTTCGAAGCCAGTAATGTTATCAGATAGATTGTGTCTCTCTAAATGTAATGTGCTAGAAAACTCTGAAAGCCAGTATTTAAAAAGTAGTTTTTATGCCTTTTTCCATTGAAAACAAATATTTTTTAGCTATCACAATGCAGTATTGGACATGTAAAGTTGTTCAAATGTATTGTGTTGTAAAGAAATGTGTTTTTGAAATTAATGAAGAGTGCAGAAGACAATGATTTATTTTCACCTGCCCTGTTTACTGCTCCAAAATATTAGAAATGTTTCTTAAAATTAAATATATTGAGTTCAATAGGGAAAATGTTTTTTTTTTTGTTTTTTTACCGAGACATTTAAAAAGAACTTGTTTAAGAGCAGTAATTACAATACCATGACACCGTGGTACTTTTATCCAAGGTTATCATCAGAAACTTACATTAACTATAAATTTTATATTTATATATATATATATATATATATATATATATATATATATATATATATATATATATATATATATATATAGATACATACATATAATTATTATTTTTTTTTTTGCAATAAAATCACTTGTGATTGATTTATTACACTCTTTTTAATGTTGTGCATGTCCAAGCGTGTGCTTGTTTATGGTCTTTACATACAGCTTCATTCTATTGTGGAGTTTTGCTTACCTCGCAAAGCTCCCCATACATTAGCAGCTTTGAGCACAGCTGAGGTTTCATCAACCGACAGCGAATCTACACAAAGAAAGAATATCGTTACTCAACCAAACCACTCACTAGTTTATAACAACACAGTTATAGTTGAAATCCTGATGCAGTTTGTCTGATAACATCCCAAGAAAAGTGTTTACAATTTACTTGGGTCAAATGTTACTACATCTAAAAAGAGCTTCTAAATTACGGTAATTCGTTAACCGGATTAGACCACCGACAGGCAGATGTCTGTTAGTGGATTTGCCGATCTTCCTTCGGATTACAGATCATTGAGGATCACGGAGGCGGAAGAGAAAGGAAGCTCACATGACTCGTCGGTTCGAAGACTCGGGTAACCGTCGCACTCCGGATCAGCTGATGTGATCCATACCTGCAGCTCCGAGAGATCCGAATCAAACGCTTTCTTTCGGCTCTTGTCCTGCTTCTTCAGCTCTCCAAACATGTATTCAAAATATCTGCAAGGCAAAGCAGTCATGACTCTGCTTACTGTACATGTTGACAGGGAGCTCACATGAATCACGTGCTAATACTTCCTGTTAAGGCAAAACATCAGCGCCATTCATAACACAAAATCGGCATAAATGCGATTGAGATCATACGTTACCTGCGAAATGCATTCTCGAGTAGACTGCAGCTCGGTCCGGCGGTGGACTGTTTGGCGTGGACGATCTGAAAGCTGGCGGGGCTGAGTTTAAAAGCGACCGCGGACGACTGGTATTTCTGCGGTAGAGGCCAGAGAGAGATTTCATCCAACTCTTTTTGTTTTTCAAAAAGATCTCCAAAAAGCCAGCCGTGACCGACGGCCACCACCAAAAACAGAGGGGTAAATTTGAGCAGACAGAGCATGGCTGTGTTGAGCGGTCAGCTGACTGACTCTGCTTTCAGTCTGAGCTGAGGACTGTTCGTGTGTGTGGATGTGCTGTGCGAAGCTCAGAGGCGGGTTTACCTCGACTCAACCCAAGTCATGGGACCTTCCAAACCGTCACACCTTCCCTTCCTAAAGTCCCTTTGACCTGCACAGATTATTACCAAACCTCAGCGTTTTATCTCTCGAGCAAAATGAAGCTCAGTAGTTCAATGTAGGCTACCTAAATGAAAAGAATCAGTATGCAGAAATACTAGTGTTTCTGAACCGTACAGTATGGTAAATTGCTTTAACTGATGTGGTAATTCTATATATGCTTTGGTAATACAACAACTATAGTAATAAAATATAAATAAATAACCCATTTTAGCTTTCACACACAGGGTATAGGCTAGTACAATACACCACAGTTTACTGTAGTAAAGATTAAAGTATATGCTATACCACAATATACAGTTTACGATATTTAATATTACAGCATATTTACAGTAATACAAATGGCAAACTTTAGCTGAAGTAGCAATTACTGGCTTATTATATTATTATTAAGATATTGGCAGTTGATTAAAGTAAGATCACATTCTACATCCCTAATCCTAAACACAACTAGGCTACTACCTTACTAACTATTACTAAGCTACATATAGTGCTTTATTGAGCTAAATATTTGTTGATTATTTGTTAATAGTGACAAATGTACCCTAAACATGGTTAGTGTGTCGCCTCATAACAGAAGGTTGCTGGTTTGAGTACTGGCTGGACCAGGAGGCATTTCTGTGTGGAATTAGCATGTTTTCCCTGTGTCTGCCTGGGTTTCTTCTGGGTGCTCCGGTTTCTCCCACAGTCCAAAGAAATGTGTTGTTGGTTAATTGGATAAATTGAATTGGTGTTTGCCAGCACTATTGGTTTCACTTTCTCTGCGTAAAACATATGCCAGAGTAATTGGTGGTTTTATTCCACTGTGGTGACCTGATTAAGCAGGGATATTGAAAGGGAGTGAGTGAACTATAGTACAATTCACTTTACTATAATATTTACTGCAAATTACTATAGTATTTTGTCATGTGGGTAACTTGCAAAACTGGAAAGTGAAACAAGACAAATGGCTGAGGGGCAAAATACCATTGTTATACAATTTTGAGCTAAATTATTGTTACAGTTTGCAAGATGAGTCAATTATAACAGATGTGACAGACTTCAAACACATTTCAAAATAAATCATTAAAATGCCAACACTCACAGCAAAATGTGTATTTCCATAGCACAATAATTGCTGTGACTGTTATCATGGTATTTAAATCAAAAAGAGGGACAAACTTAACTTCTCTTTTGTAAAACTATTGCTTAAATTATTTTTCACTCTTGTTTACTGTAAATTTACTGTTTACTGTAATTTTTCACTCTTGTTTACTTTGACAGTTTCAGTCATTAATTTTCCTTCGGCTTAGTCCCTTTATTCATCAGGGGTCACCACAGCAGAATGAACCACCAACTTATCCAGCATATCTTTTATGCAGCGGATGCCACTCCAGCTGCAACCCAGAAGTGGGAAACATCAATACACACTCATTCACACACATACACTACGGCCAATTTAGTTTATTCAATTCACCTGTACCGCATCTCTTTGAACTGAGGGGGAAACCGGAGAACTTACAAACTCCACAAAAAAAAAAATGATAATTGACCCAGCCGGTATTCAAATCAGCGACCTTCTAGCTGTGAGGTGACAGTGCTAACCACTGAGCCATCGTGTTGCCCGTCTTTGACAGTATAAAGCTCTGAATACTTTTATTTCTGTCAACATTTCAGTTTTTATCTTCAAAAAACACAAAAACCTAACTCTCATATGTGTCATCATTCACTGAAGGCTTCCAAATTTTTGTGCATTGAGGATCAATAATTAAAATACTTAATCTAATTCATCTTATATTGAAAGTTATCAATCTGTCACATATATCAAACTGTCTGTAACCTTCACTAAAGCTAATCACACTCTTATAGAAAAAAAACCACTTGTGTCCGCATACTACATATTCTGGACAAATACTTCAGTACACAAGTCCTTTATTTTTTTTTTTTTGTACTAGTTATACCATAACTGGGCCCTTCATGTTCTTGTTCAGTTGTATTAACAATGTTATGCCTTATATTATATTTTTTCATTACAATTTTTGCAATGTTCACACACAATTTTATTTTCATTTTGTTGCACCTGTACAACGACAATAAAGATACTACTACATTCTTATTTCACATATACTTTAAACATAATACAGCCAACACTTGAACATACCAAGAAAACAAATATGTTACCTGATTTATGCTTATTAATAAGACACTTTGTCTTTGACTGTAATAATGACTGAGTTTAATATAAGGCCTGAAACCCTAATTAGTTCGTTTAAAAGTGTTTACTATGGGTTGAAGCTAAACTCCGCAGGACCAAGAAATTAGTTAGTGACAAATCAGCATTGTCAGCATTAGTACTGTATTCTTGACACTTTTTGTCCTCTTCTGCTGCCATCAGTCTGTTTTTGTTGTTTACTTTTTATTGGTTGTTATACATCAAATTGTAATTTATGTTATTATTCCGTGCTTCTATTTTAGCTGTGACTTTTTAACATACTGTAAGGGGTCAACAGGTGAAAAATAGCCATTCTTGGCTAATTGTGGCACATTTTACAGTAATGTTTATTAATGTGCATTCACCCTGTAAACAAATAAACTAAACTAAAAAAAAATAATAATAAAAAAAGGACAGTGGCCCTACAGGAACAGGCTTGGACATCCCGTGTGCCAATTGTCTCCACAACAAGTCCGTGCTGTCCGCCAGATGGCGCTTCCATAAAGAAACAGTTCACCCAAAAATGAAAAAAAAAATGACTTTCAGTAGAACCAAAAAGAAGATATTCGGAGAAAATTTGGATATCCATAGCAGGAAAAAATGTACAGCATTCCTTAAAATATCTTCCTTTGTGTTCATCAGGGTAAAAATTAACAGTTTGGGTAGGTCAACATGACAAAATTTTCAAGTTTGGGTGGACTATGCCTTTATTAATAGATACAATGTTTATTAACTTATTTTATTTATTAATCTTGACATTATTATTAGTGTTATTAGTGTTATTATCATTATTGTTGATACAATTAATTGTAATTTTGTTTGTACAAACAGCCCTATAGCTGACAGTACAGAGCACATATTTTAGATCAGCCACATATTTAGTGAAGGAGGTCCACGATAGCCTCATTATTTAGTCCACCACATTACTACCCAAGACCCACAATGTACATTTTCCATTCAAACGGTCCATAAATCAATGGGGCATTTACAAGTATAATCAGACAACGCAAATGCACCTTTTGTTCAGTCGGGGGCGACATTGCGCTGTGAATTCAAATTCATAATCAATTCTGAAGCTCTGAACCAACAACCAACGTGTGCATGGTAGTTCATCTCAAACCAATGAACAAACGAAGTTTAGGCTGGACTCTGCGTGCATCTATTGTTTAAAAACCTTCACTTATTTTTTTATTTTTATATATTACTATTATTATAAGAATAACGTTCACTAGATAATGCAGCACAGTGATGTGTGAACATAGCTTTAATTCATTAATGCAATGATTTCTAACCCACATTTTCCCTGGAGCAGCTTAATAAAATTCCTTTATTTTATTAATGAGCCACACCAACGGTGTCCTTATCTGTTTTCTCGTCGGTTCATCAGTCGTTCTCCTCCCACATTCTCTTGAAGAGCAGCGGCGCTCCGCCCCCCTCTCTTTCTTTCTTCCTCCTCTAAAAGCTGTTCACACCCGTCAGCTGTTCACTATCCAGACCTGCACGCGCAGCGCCGGAGCTGCTCGCTGACGAGACGAGCCAGTATATTTCTGCATGTCGGTAACAAAAATTGAGGAAGTCGTGCAGCTCTCCGTGTAACTTAGCAACAATATACCAAACGTCATTTATAGGCTCGTTGATTACGTTAAAACCAAGTGGAATAAGTCACACTTTATTTGTTTATTCTGTGGTTTATCCACGCGACATCGCACGCTGTTGCCAGAGCTCCAAACGCCGCCAGTGTTGTGACTCTGTCCGCGTCGCGTTGTGGCATGTTCGACGACCAAAGCAGACGGAACTGAAATCCTCATTGCTCCTGAACAGGTTAGATTTTCATGTTCATAAACAGATGTCTATTATACGATTATAAAGGTATGTTTAGTGGGAGTTATGTCTAAATATATTCATATTATTATTAGTAGTAGTAGTAGAGTAATAGTAATATAATTACTGTTTATTATAGATAATACACTGTATTATCTAGTGTGCATTATTGTAGTGAATTGTTTTAACAGTGGCAAGTGATTAAAACGTATTAAAATTAATATTCCTTTTGCAACTGATTTAATTGTGTGCCTATGAATGTGTCAAAATATACTGTAACAGTATTTAATATTACAGTATATGTCATCATTTAAGATGTCTGTTAAATCTGAGGATACAACCATAAATTGTACTTGAAAAGCAGTTAATTGTGTTTTTACAGAGCCACTATTTTAGAAATGTTTATGAAATTGTCATTACACTTTGTTTCATTGTAAGTTACAAGCTGAAAGTTTATTCTTTATGCATACGGTCATGCATGTTACGTTGCAGTTTTTCAGTGGTTTGCTTCAAAATAATTAATGGTCAATGTCAGCACATGGGTTCTGGCTCTTGTCCTTCACAGCTGTGACCAATTTGAATGGATTACTGGACTGTATCAGGTGTGATACATCACATTTGCTTCTGTGTCATTAATGTATTTAGCTCAGTTTGGAACTACATTTTGCCTTTGCACAACATTAGCGGAAACACAATTAAATTCTCCCTGGAGAGATGTTGACAGCCGGCAGGGACCAGGGGGCGTGTATCGCTTACATGGAAATTCAGACTGATTGGATTTGAATGTGCACCATATAGGCGACCAGATGGTAGTCGGTGACATTGACACACTTTGTGTTGACTCTGTGCCTAGCGCTCAACTCTTTGTTCGTTTTTTCCACAGTAAATTTCAGGCAGGAGTGTTTACTTCTGAAAGTTTTTTTTCCCCTTCAGTTTCCCCCTCCTTATCCGTCCGCCTTTGAACACCTGGTAATGATTAGACTCCCTCGCATTTGTTCACATTCCAGTCGGCTAGACATCAGAGAGGTTTCCAGTGGGTTTTTATGTTGTGTTTGCAGAATTACATCATCTTTCTCTGCCTTCATATTGAGGCTTGGCATGCTCTTTGTGTATTTTGCTGATATTGATCATATCACTGTTCAAAACAATGTCAGTCAACTTCTGCAACCGACAACTGAGGCTGTTTAAACCCCAGCAGGATGCCAGTTCTCACTAGGTTTCAAAAGTGCTCCTGAGAATCTTTCGCTCTCAATTTTCATGAGTGATTTACAATAGTCTAAAAACATTAGCATATGTTACTTGTTAGAAAGAAGTGCATTTATGATTTGTTTTTATTCCTGCATCTTCCTGCATCAACAGAATTTTTTTTCTCTCTCTTTTTCAGGATTCAATGAAAATGTCTGTCTGTGTCCACGAGAACCGCAAGTCTCGTGCCAGTACAGGGTCAATGAACATCTTCCTGTTCCACAAGTCTTCGTACGCTGACAGTGTGCTAATGCACCTGAATGCCCTTCGTCAGCAGAGACTGTTCACCGATGTCCTGCTCCATGCGGGAAACCGCTCTTTCCCCTGCCACAGGGCTGTGCTGGCTGCCTGCAGCCGCTACTTTGAAGCAATGTTCAGCGGAGGCCTGAGAGAGAGTCAAGACAGTGAGGTGGACTTCAGGGACTCTATTCATCCTGAGGTATTGTTGTAGTACTCAAAAAAATGTAAAAAATTTTGTACCGTCTTGTAGTTTTAGGCCCGTACGTCCTTTTTTTCTCTTTTCTAAAATGAAAGATGGAGGATTTTAGTCCATTGTTGTTACAATGACTGTCAGTGGGCTTGAAAGACATAAGTTCAAACACTCCCCAAAATATAATCTTTTGTGTGAAAGGTTAAAAATGGTATGAAACTAAGTAACCGATGACAAATTGGGTATAAAACATGATTGATTAAAGATTACTAAGCATGTCAAGGGTTAGTCATATGGTTTGCTTTTGAAGAACAATAGTTTTGTGGTTTTCAAATGACCTTAAATTAGAGGTTGCCACTTGTTGGTTAACTTTGTGTTTATGCCACATTGTCTAGGTTTTGGAGCTTCTTCTGGACTATGCTTACTCGTCAAGAGTGATAATAAATGAGGAGAATGCAGAGTCTCTGCTTGAGGCCGGTGACATGCTGGAGTTTCAGGACATCCGCGATGCCTGTGCCGAGTTCCTGGAGAAGAACCTTCACCCATCTAACTGCCTGGGCATGCTGCTGCTCTCAGATGCTCACCAGTGCACCCAGCTGTTCCAGCTGTCCTGGAGCATGTGCCTCAGCAACTTCCCTGCTATCTGCAAAACTGAGGAGTTTCTCCAGCTGCCCAAGGACATGCTGGTGCAACTTCTGGCACATGAAGAACTCGAAACCGAGGACGAACGCCTAGTCTATGAGTCGGCACTCAACTGGGTGAACTACGACCTTGAGAGGAGGCACTGTCACCTTCCGGAGCTGCTCCGTACTGTGCGTTTGGCGCTCCTGCCTGCCATCTTCCTCATGGAAAATGTCTCAACGGAAGAGCTCATCATTGCACAGGCTAAAAGCAAAGAGCTGGTGGACGAGGCCATCCGATGCAAACTGCGCATCTTGCAAAATGACGGTGTTGTCAACAGTCCTTGTGCCCGGCCCCGCAAGACCAGTCATGCCCTTTTCCTGCTGGGTGGCCCCACGTTTATGTGTGACAAGCTCTACCTGGTTGACCAGAAGGCCAAAGAGATCATTCCAAAGGCTGACATCCCCAGCCCACGCAAAGAGTTCAGCGCCTGCGCCATTGGCTGCAAAGTATATGTGACAGGTGGCCGAGGCTCAGAGAACGGTGTGTCCAAGGACGTTTGGGTGTACGATACATTACACGAGGAATGGTCCAAGGCAGCTCCGATGTTGATAGCTCGATTCGGTCACGGCTCTGCAGAATTACGCCACTGCCTGTACGTCGTCGGAGGTCACACAGCTGCCACTGGCTGTCTGCCTGCATCACCATCTGTGTCCTTGAAGCAGGTAGAGCAGTTTGACCCAGTTGCTAACAAGTGGAGCATGGTGGCACCCTTGCGAGAAGGAGTCAGTAATGCAGCTGTCGTCAGCGTAAAGCTCAAGTTGTTTGCGTTTGGAGGGACAAGTGTGGCCCATGACAAGCTGCCCAAAGTTCAGTGCTATGATCCCTCAGAAAATCGTTGGACGGTCCCAGCGTCCTGCCCGCAGCCATGGCGCTACACTGCTGCAGCTGTTCTCGGCAACCAGATCTTTGTAATGGGTGGTGACACCGAATTCTCAGCTTGTTCTGCCTACAAATTCAGCAGTGAGACTTATCAGTGGACTAAAGTTGGAGATGTTACAGCGAAACGAATGAGCTGCCAGGCTGTGGCCTCTGGAAACAAACTGTATGTGGTGGGTGGCTACTTTGGTACACAGCGCTGCAAAACCCTGGACTGTTACGACCCCACGCTGGATGCGTGGAACAGCATCACTACCGTACCTTATTCCTTAATTCCTACTGCCTTCGTCAGCACCTGGAAACACCTCCCAGCCTGAAGCACGCCTGTAGTCCCATGTGTGACCCTACTGTTCCTGCAAGGTACGTTGTTCAACTAAAAAGCAGAATTACCAGACTTTTTTTGTGTGTTTCAATTAAAAAGTGATGCAATTTATACACTTATTAATTAAGCAATATTTTTCGTACTCTACATCTTAAAGCCATGATGGCAAAATTAATTAAAAACTAATTTGACACTTATATACTCATACAAAAATAGCATAAATATGGTCTTTTCAGGTGAAATATGTGAAGTGCTAGATTTTAAGATGTGCTATTGGCTTAACATGTAGCCAGATTTATTTTATGGTGGATTTTTACAGACTGTAGAGGAACTGAAATGCACTTTTAAGGACTTGAGGGATTTCAGAGGAACCATTTGAGATGCACCATGCCCTTGTTAGTTAAGGTCATGAACTGAAGGTTACTAATGATCTGTTTCCCAAAAAATACATTATTTAATTATATATTTTACATTACTTTATACAATTAAACAAAATCCCAATGTTCTGGTTAACTTCATCCATCATACAAAATTGTACAGTTTCTTTGTTCAAATACACACTGTATTTGGATATAAGGATTTCAGTTATCATCATGATTTGGCTTGAACATACATTGACAGAAGAACTTATTAAAATCAGCAGCAAATTAAGTATTGACAGAATTAGATTGCTTTACGAATCAAAGAGGAAAAGAATGGCAAGGCAGCATTGCTATGAATACCAACCAGGTCAACTCAGCTCATACGCACAATAAGTCATTTCTTTTTATACCTATCTGTTTCTTTTCAGTCTATCAGGTCCCCAGTGCTTGCTTTCTTCTTCCAGTTGCTGATGAACTTTTCCCAGTTTTCCTTTTTCTTCGTTTCTGTAATGAGATTTTTCTGTTGTGTGGATGTGCATAGGTGCACTAATCTCAGCATTTCACTTTAATCGATAACTTTCAAAGCTGGGGCATTAATGGATGCTTTATAATAGGATGTTACAGATGTCCTCTCTCTTGAGAGACCATAAAAATACTTGCTATTAGGCACTGAGTCTTGCTCAGTCTCCAGGAAATCAGGCTTTGTCACAGCAGGACTGCTATGGAAAAGGGCATCAGGCTTTCCAGTATCTACCTCTCAGCAGTGATATGCCCAGTGTTGTGTGTGTGTGTGTGCGCGCGCTATGTCTGGCCTGGCTGATACAGAGACTCTGCGGTATCAGATCAGTCTCCAGACTGAGAGAAAAAAAAAAGAGCGATGATCCTTGCTGGAGAAAATTCAGAGCCTTAGTCTTTAAGATATTGATGCTCCACACACCTAGCAGGCAGAGATGCTAGGCTCCACCTGAATTTCAATGTGCTTATAGGCTCATGCAAATCTTAACATGTAAAATTTAGATCCAGAGGAAAATCGAGCATTTGTGCGCCTCTGTTGTGAGGAGATGGCTTGCGGTAGGGCTGAATGAGTTATGAGTGTGCAGTGAGGGGCGTTGCACCGAGGGTAATTGAAGCAGAATAGAAGACTTTTATTGTTCCTGAGGGGGAAATTTGTCTAAGGAAGGAGGGAAGAGCATCGCAGACGTGGGAGGGTTTGGGGGGAAACACTGAGAGGAATGGTGAGGTTTGATGTATTTGGATGAGCTATTTTGGATGAGAACATGAAGCATGCTATGTAGCACGAAGTCTGATCACCAGTTCAGTACTTTTGAGCTTGTTTAATGTGGGGTTTTGTGTTGTTGAGCTACAGTCTTTATCTGCCTGTCTGAGAAACCATGCCACAAAGCGTAATCAAATATTTGAATGATTAAATGCACCTCATGCATCACCGCTGTCTTTGTGATTAAAGGTGCGGTCACATATACCATTGTTTGGTGAATTTTCACAGACATTTCAATAGACTGGAATTTTACATGAGGGCAAAATATTTCCCTGCACAGATTTTACAATGTCTGGTTGTGTAGATTATAATTCGCCAACAGAAATTAGATTTATTTATATGTATAATTTCTGTTAAAAAACACACTACCGGTGTAAAATTTGGGGTCAGTAGGATTTTTTTAAAATCAGCTGCTCCCCAAAGCTGCATTTATTTCATCAAAAATACAGTACAAACTGTAAAATAGTGAAATATTATTGCACTATAAAACAACTGTTCAAAGTTAAAAGTAGTTTATAATTTAATTTAACAATTTATTCCAGTGATATTAAGGATGAATTTTCAGCTTCATTTCTCCAGTCTTCAGTCACATGATCCTTCAGAAATCACTCTAATATTGTTAATAATATTATTAATGATAATAGTAATAAAAGCAATAATGACTAGAGTAATCATTTTTAAATTTATTTATTAAATTATTGGTGCATTTTATGTAAGTCTACAGTGCTTTCATAAATTTAAAAACTAAATCATAAATTATTGCTGTAATCTGTCTGATGTTGGAACTTCATGGCCTGTACCTGCTCTGTTTTTATAATCAGATTATCTTAAAAGGAGATGGTCAATTACAATAGACATATCCTTAAAGGATTTCAGTAATTTACAGATGCAAGATGAGTGTTAGCCGTAAAATTCACGCTGTTGCTGATTCAGAGGATCTTGGTTTGAAAACCTTTGGCCTGACTAAGAGTAAAATACATTAGGTCCGATGAGGTAATTCAGATGAGTCATAGCTTTTGTTTTTTATAAACCATTTCAGTACTGTCAATCGCCATGTAACTATATAGAAAGTAAAAAGAGAACAGCTAGACAATATTTGTATTATTTGACAATCAAATTGAGGACAAAACACAGATAGTCAGCATTTAAAGAGAAGGAAATAGAGAGCGATAATATGAAGCCTAACGTAATTCATGAGGTAATTCAGGTGAGTCATAGCTTTTGTTTTTCGTAAACCATTTCAGTACTGTCAAGCACCATGTTATACTGTGTGCTGAAATCTTTTTGCGATTCCGACTGTGACTTGAGTGAAAAGCACAAATCTATCTGGATATCCAGTGACTGTAACTATATAGAAAGTAAAAAGAGAACACCTGGACAATATTTGTATTATCTGACATGCATATTGTGGACAAACGCAGGTAGTCAGCTTTTAAAGAGAAGGAAATAGGAGCAATAATATGAAGCCTAACAATAGAAAGATTTATCTCCGCCTGGTAGAGTGAAATGAATATTTTATACATAAATTTCTCCTCTCCCTTCATGGCAGGTAATCAGTCTGGCTGCAGCGAGAGCAGAATAACCCGTAAATACTGATAGAGTGAACCAAACTCAGGGCAGTAGACTAAACAAGATATATAGCCACTTTAACTTCCTCCTAAAAAACAAAAACGGAGGCAGTCATTCCATTCCTGACCCTTTGGCGCTGGTCATTTAGCTTCACTTTTAAGGTCTCAGTGACTCTCTGTGTGTGTGAAATGCCGCCCACCTTGACAGGGCAGTTAATTTCAAAGTGGTGGTCCTTCCTTTGTTCGCTGGGCCATTCCTGGGCATTTAAAAGAGCATGAAGTGTTTTAAGCAAGCTTCCTCCCCACTAACAATGAGAAGCCTCACTGCTGGCCAGAGGAGTGGGAGGAGAGAGAAGACACAGATGAGGAGAGAGGGGGAGGACGGGATAAGGCAGGGTAAACAAAGATTTTCAGTCTTGCTCTTTCTTTCTCTCCAACTCGCTGTGTTTTCTCACACTCAAACTCCCGCTATCGCTCTCCCACGAGAATGCATCTGGTTACAGAGATCCTCCCTTTCCTACATACAGACACACTGCTCCCTTTATCTCTTATCTTTTCCGTCTCTCTGTGAAACTGTTTTTGGACTCTGGAAGGTTCAAGGATGTTCTTTGCAGAAATGCTGAATTTAACCAGGACAAAATGGAATAAGTACATGCCTGTAGGATTTTTAGTTAGTAGTTTAAAGGGCACCTTTGATCCTCTTTTGGAAGCTGTTTGGACAGAACTGTGCGTAGGTATATTGTGTCCACAGTCCTATTGGGGTGATATGAAGACAATAAGTCTCTTTTTATTTTATGATAATTTTTTTCCTAAAGTTTAAGTAGGATCAAAATCTCTCCTTTTTTGAGGCCCACCACAACGTGACGTAGGATGGGTTTTCCCGCCCACCAAACTGATTGACAGCTGCGTATGTCTTTGTAGTAATGTTTATAATCATATCAACAAGACAGGACGTGTGCAAAGCAACTGAAATTAAAAGATCTGTTGAGCTAGCTGTGATCATCAATCATCATCAAATGTGATCAAGAATGAGTTTTACAAGTTTAAAACGTTTTTAAAACAGTGTATGTTTGTTTGTAATTTTACAATTATAAAAGAAGACACTTCAGTCCCAATTTGTGGACGTTAAATCAGGTTTATTTTGTACATTAACGTAACGGATGTCCATACAGCAGTGGATATTAACCTGTATCCTGTCACTTTTGCCGTAGAAAAATAGTGCAAAGTTAAACGCGCACGCACTGTGTGTGTATGTGTGAGAACTTTGTAACACTATTGTGTGTGACTCATCGTTGCAGAAAGGCTTGAATTAACTCCACATCAAATACATCAAATAATCATTGGTAAAGTTTTTACTGTAGTATTTCTCACAAATGTTACGTGAGATCTGCTTACTTCATGTCTGTCACTGTGCTGTTTATCTGAGGCAGAGAACCATACCTGTCAACTCTACCGTTTTTCCCCGAGTCTCCCATATTTCAGACCCATCTCCTGTCACCCTCCCGTTTTGTTATTTCTCCCGGAAAACTCCGGTAATTTCACATGCCCCCTAACCCCACCCCACCCTGCCCCCCACCCCCCTCCCTTCGCCCACCATACCCCCACCCACTCCCTGCCCTGGTCCTCAGCTTTTTGGTACGGTCTATAACACCTTCGCATCACCGATTTTGGTATAGTATTTGATCGCAGCAGTTACTTAGCTTTGTTATTCAGACACCTCACCCCTGACACCTAGACATCCCCCCCATGACATCTTAAACCTTTTAAAAATAATAATTTATTTCAGTGTTTGCAAGGCTGATTTTTCAGAAGCTTTTTCAATTTCACCTAATCATTCAGAAATAATGAAATAAATAAATAAATACTGTATACTGTATTGTGCTCAATATCTAACATTTTCTTTTTTTTATCAATGTTGAAAACAATTGTGCTGGCTAATATTTTATGGAGGCTGTGATAGTTTTGCGGTAGTTCTAAGCATTATTTAATAAATGATTCAATTGATCAGTATTCACCTGAAATTGAATACAATTCTAATTTTCTTCACTTTCATCATTAATCAATGCTTGAATGCATCCATGCTGAACAACAGGAGAGATATTTTATATACAAATAAATACATATGTTGTTTTTAAGGAAAGAAAGAAAGAAAGAAGTTTGAACTTGTTTAAGACAAAATCTTTTCCATGCTAAGCTCATGTTGCTGCGCGTGTGCTGAAGTGTGAACTGCACATACGCGTGTGTATGTGTTTATGCCAGGCTTGTGTTTGGCGGGTGTGGGAGTGGAGGGAGGTCATTAGTCTAAGCTGTGTTCATTCACCGTCAGCTCCACGCTCAGATCAAGTGTCATGGTTCACTGAACATTTAGTCTTCTAAAGCAGCTCTGTAGATTCTACACCCAACTGGCTTGGGATCGATGGAGGCATGGATTTGGCTTTGCCCCCATCCAGTTTCTTTGGGCTTCTGTTTGAGTGGGTTTTAATTGGCAAGCAATTCTTCTGTAACTGCAGGCTTCAGCTGCCCTTTGCTGTCATCTATACGAACTGCATGTGCAACTTAAAAGATGGAAGTGGGGGTTGGAAAGCCATAAGAAATAGAATGCGTTCTAATGGCTTGATTTGGACACTCTAGGGGACTTCAGCTTTCAAGTGATCACCTACACTTCGTTTTTCTCCTGTTTTTCAAACTAAAGTGAGGCACTGAGAGAGAATACGTGACTTCAGAATAGATTTTGGCCATTGTGGAAGCTTAAGGCTGTAAAACAATTGTAGAATCAAAGCTAAAGGGGTGAATCACGCTGTATTGATTTTGGTGCAACCATGATAGACAGAAAATAAAGCTTTTGTTGTAGTACATTTGGTTGTGCTCTTGGTTCCTGGTGCTTCTTTTGTTAATTGAATTTACACAGCCAATAATCTGACTGAATGCCATGTTTAAGAGTCCAAGCATTCAGGTTTGTAATATCTTTTGGCTTGTACTTGTTGTTGAACAGGTGTGTGAGTCTGACCTTATATGTCCTCTCTTCTTGTTTTTACTTTAAGGGGATTAAAAAAAACAACAGGTACAAATGGTCTGTGTTAGTGACAATATTTTTTATCCAAGTGCATGGATTAAATGAATGGCATCAATGAGTACGTTTACATGGACACCAATAATCTGATTTTAATGTGATTTAAGACAATACTCTGAATAAGAGTCTACTATGTAAATAGCGATTTCGTTTTTTGATTACCTTAATCCAACTAAAGTCATTATTAAAATAAACAGAAATCGGATTAAGACATGTGAAGTATGCCAATTTTATTGAAGAAGTGCAGTACAGACATGTAAACACCGCAATCAAACTATTACCGTCGTGTAGGATTTTCGCCACATTTTGCGACAGGATCTATACACACTTGGCTGTTTGACACCATTCTCTGCACCATCAAAATGCTGAGTTCTTTTTCCCCATACGGCCTGCGGTATCAAATTTCATTAAAACAACACTGTTCCAGCAGTTTATACTCTCATCCAATATCAATCGTTTGTCATAGGGGGCATCCATGAAATGTTTCTGAATGAAAGTGAAAGTGCCAAACTGCAGTTAGTCAACAAATTAAAAATTAAACGCCCGAAACTTACATGAAACTCCTGAGGAAATGTGGATAGCGTGCTGACGCAATGACGTTAATCGAATTATGTGCTATGACATGTAAAATGGGATCATGAAAGAAACTTTCAAAAAGCAGCTCATGTAAACACCTTAATCATATTATTGTCTTATTTAGAGGCAAATCATTTGATTACTGATGTCCATGTAAACATAGTCACTGTGAAGTTCAAATGTAGTATCTTATCTAACTTTCAAAGAAGTATAATGGTGAAAAAGAAACTTGAAGATATCCCTAATGTTGGTTTTCTTGTTTTGTTTTTTCCACAGAGTTCCTTGTGTCCATTCGTCGTTATTGTCTACTGGATTCCAACTGTGAAGAAACGCTATAACCCTCCTGTGCAATTTTATGAAGAGACTTTCTCCATTAAGAGCTAAGTATTGTCCACGAAGTCCAGTTGCAAAGCTTTTTTTTTCCAGCTGCAAGTTCGCCAAAAACTTTTAATGTTTTGCTTGGAAGTTATTTTGTGATGTCTTCTTGTACATTTTGTGAAGTATCAAAATGTGGGCTTCACAGTGAAAACCAAAAGAACTGAGATGCATCCTGAAAGTCCAGTCTGCTTCCATTACAACCAGCATAATCATCAGCTTCGTTGCCCAGGTTTATGACCGTTTTTGTACAAAGCTGATGCCATGCAAGCTGAAATAGACCCGTATGCCTGTCTTAATTTGTATACTGCATGAAGGATGGATGAGTGGAGGCTTTTGATATGGAGATCAACAGGAGTCTCAACGCATGATTGGAGATGTTTAAGATACTCCAGGAAAAGTACCTCACATCCTGATAGGTATCTTCCTTTTCCTTTTCTTCTCCCATAGTGATGTTTTGAGAAAAAAAAAACTTTGCTCAGTAGGAGAGATACTGATGTGGACTCTTTATGGACTGATAAACATCATATTTTGCTGGTTTGAAGAATAAAAGGACCGAAGAACATTTGTTTGTTTAACAAATTTGTCCTTCACACGTCTGTACAATGAGGACAGACTGATGCTGAACTGGTCCTGTTGAACAGACCTTAGCAGCTTGGTGTGAAAATGGACACGGGCACAGTGTGTCCCAAGGTACATGTGCCAGCTGTGCGTATGCGACTAAGTGAGTGCAGGAGAGGCATGTCCCAGCATGTTCATCTGAACGAGAGTCCATCTGCCCAGTCAACACCCGATCATACTCCCACCCAGTCAAAATAAACACCCGACAAACTGACTGAGCATGTCCTCTGAGAAAACACCAACAAACACCGTCCTGATCACTCACCGGCTCAACTTTTTCTTGCACAAGGCTTGAACTGTGCGAGACACTTCTGCCGTTTTTGCCTGTACTATTCTAAGCACATACAGTCACTCTAAACGTGAACGACAGAAGGAGAGAGAAAAGAGGTGAGAGCCATTTCGTCACCCTGCGAGGGAATGCAGTCGTTATGGCAACGACAACGAAACTGTAAATTAAAAAAAAAAAAAGTGCAAGAAACTGGCTGCCTGGCTTAAAATATTTCATTGCCTATTAATAGTCTTAATTTATGATGTTTTTGAAGCTTTTTGTTTTCGTTTGATCCATTGTGTATTAACAACATTTCTTTTTTTATTTATTGTTCATTTTTTCTGCTTGCCTAATGTTTGGATGTTATAGACGCTGACAGGTTTTTGTACCACGCATGGCCCAAAATGCTCTGTGTTCCTGCTGCTCTTTTGCACATTTATATAAGGTCATTTGGACTGAGCAGGTGGAATTTGTAGTGGTCAGCGATCAGATCAAAAACGGGGAGGTTTGGGGGTCAAAGGTCATAAGAGGAATAAGAATGGGCTGAATGATGTCATGGACTCAGATTACCCAGGGTGCAAGTGGGCAGGTCAGCAGACGGGGGAGTTGGGAAGTGGTTTTGAGAGTTGGGGCGGCTACAAGGACAAGAATTCAAATTGGAGGAGTTGCCTTTAAAAAAAAATGAAAATTCTGTCATCGGAGTTATAGACCCTTTTCACATTTCCTGGTTTCTCAGTAGAGGAAGTCATCATAGTTGAGTAAACTTAGAGCACAGTGAATGGGAGAGTACAACAAATATTTTTTTACAATCCTATTTGCTGAAATAATAAAAGAAAAACTCACCGATGGTGTTATCGAGACTTTCAGAAAAAGGGAAAAAATTGTGTGACTGACGGCAGCCAGAGGAGAGAATAACGTCATATTTACTCTCAGCCCCATAGACGCTGCATTAGAAACACCTCGCATAAGCGGTAATTAGTTTTTTGTATTTTGGTGCAAAGATGATTTAATACATTTATAAATGTTTGTACGTTGAAAAATTAAAATCGAAATATTAAAAACTTTCAAGGATTTAAGATTATGGTGACCGTTAAACACATCATAGCAGTCTTGTGAAAAGGGTCCATTAGGGGCCGATCACACCGAACGCGCTTTTTGGGTTGAGAGGCGCCTTTTCTAATGATTTCCTAACGTCTGCGAGCCTTGTGCGCGCTGCTTATGCGCCCTGCGCACCTCGCATTTTAACCACCTGCTGTGCCTTGCGTTTTTCCGTTGTGTTCTGTGCGCTCACGCAGTCTGTGCGCTCAGTCTGTGCGCTCGCGCTTCCGCAAAGTCAACTTTTAGCGGAAAAATATCTTTTTCATTCTCCAATCAAATGAAAGCAGAGGCAGAATTTACGTTGAGGTGCCTGCAGTGTTTGTGTTGTCAAGACGACTGCGCAGATTTTTGAAGATGGAGGAGAGACTAGCAAAAATTGTATTAATATTAACAGCAACACTAATTCAGTCGTTGCTTAGGGACAAAAAGTGCACTGCGCTTTTTTTTTTTTTTTTTCTCTTTCTTGTCAACAAAAAAGGCAGTGCAGTGCGGCTCGCGTTTTTGGAACAGAAAAGCGTGTTTGTTGTGATCAGCCCCTTATTGGGCAAACTGATCTTTTTAAACATTATTAGAATTTCTTTAAATGATGCAACTGAATTAAATCTTTTATGTGTTTTATGCACAGACCAATCAATTTGGTTCCAATGTTGCACTAACATGCATAAACTGATCTTAAAGCAAATAATATGACCTCAAACCTCTATTCAAAAGGCATTAGGTTTCACGTAATGGAACATTAGCGTAGTTTATCAAGTGATTTTGACCAGTGGCAAGTGACCCCATGCCAAACTGACTTTAGTATTCTGCCTCTGTAACCCTGCCATGCATCTATCACTGTCAGTACTGAAACTCACGGTGACCCAGGGTCTCTGTGGGTTGTAAGGATCCTGTAGAGCTATCTGAGGAATGTGACATTCGCAGCTGCTCTCAGAACAGCTGGAACCGTCACCAGCGTGTTGTAACTTTGACCTGTCCCTCACAGTTCACTGGTGCTGTTAACGTTATGATTGGATTAGGAATACGTCACAGGCACATTCCTGAATTCCTCTTAAAAATAAATTTGATGTACTAGTTGTAGAGAAGAACCATTATAGGTTCCCAGAGGACACTTTTATCAATTATTAATTTTTTCTTAGGGTGCTTCCACATCTGTGGTTCAGCTCATTTGGTCTGGACCAAGGGCAACAAATGACACACAGTAGCATTTTTCTGACGTTTTTGGGTTCTTTTCACACCACACTGATTGCTTTCATGTGCAGTCATGTGACAAAATTCACATCACTCATTGGCCAGATGTTATTGAAAGTATTTCCTAAGCTGCTTTTCGATTGGTCCGAATTAACGTGCAGGAAAATGCCAATGGAACTCCCGCATGTAAACAAACAGGCAGACACAGAATGTTGCTTTTTACTATGGGGGTACGACTGCGCTGGCTGATTGTATCCCTGGTCATAGTATACATTATAGTTTGTATACATCACTTTAGACAAACTATACATTTCGAGAATGTATAGCAGCTTTTTTGGTCCGCTTTTATGCGCACTCGAGTGCATTTGCTACAGTCACACCTGCCCAAATGAACCACACCAAGAGGGAAAACGAACTGTAGTGCGATTCAACCGAACTAAATAACGTAGGTGTGAAACACCCTTACACCATGTCTAAACTGTGAATGCAAGTGTTTCGATTGATAAGCAAATTGAGGCCATTATAAGAATGTTAAAAAGTGATACAGACAGTAAACTAATACCTATTTCTGATACCTTACCTTGCACTTCTTCCAACAACAGTACAAATGGATTCAGAATGTTGCACTGAGATTGTCTAGACATTATAGAAGCCTAACTGTCAAAAATAACCATTATTTTAAGACTGGATGCTAGTTGAAACAGCCTTTGGCGTAAACCTGTGACAAATTTAATGATGTTAACCACAATGGGGTTAATTATGATAAAGCTAAATCCCAAAGTTCTCAACATAACTAAAAGTGATGTCTACATGAGGGCAAAGACCACGGTGCTTTCATGTGACTGCCAAACGCACCGCCTGTAGAGACGATCTGTCTGTTTGAATTTTGACTGCGAAGCGACACAGTGACAACAGTTTTTGGGTAGGATGAAAAGCACCACTGGCATATTGACACACAATAGCTGTGGTGACAACACGACACAAATAAATGACACGGCTTTATTTGAACGGAATATAATAAATTCTGTGCTGTTAAATTGTAGTCACTGCATAGTCACTGCATAAAGGAAAAGGAAAGCTCTCCTCCCTAAACCCTCTCATCTCCACCAGGAAATTCTTGCTTACAATGTTCCCTCTGGCCTTTAGGGTTTTTGACCCCCCCCCCCCCCCCCACCCCCCTTCAGAATACCTTTTCACAGAACACTGCACACTCTGACCTCCGTCCAATCAGAACACCCCGTCCTGCCCCCTCGCATAGCACAGTTGCCACAGCAATGGTCAACAATCATGGCTCCCTCTCCATTGGAACTGGTAATAGTCAAGTGTTTTGTTTTTCTCTTTTCTCTCCCTCTTACTCCTTTGCCCTCCCAACTTCCCTCTCTCCTGCTCAAGTGAAAGATTGATTCGGAGGTGGCTCTTAAAGAACTCTTAAACGCTGTATGCCTTCACAAACAGACGCATTGCTAAAACACTGTCAATGTTGGGCTGTACTGTTTGTTTGTTTTGTGAGTGTCATTTTTTTTCATTTCTATATTTGTTGTATTATATAATTGTATTGTTATTTTATCTCAACCACTGCGGTTAACATTATTTTGTACAAGTGATTTTTTCACAATGTGAAATTCATGGCTAAATAAAGATAAGAGTTTTTCCTCTTGATAGATATAAAGGTGTGTTGCATTATTCAGCTCTTCCTGATTGACTACGACTGACTTTTTAGAATATATAGTAAGTTTTCGTATCTTTTTTAATGCAGGGAAATGAAGCTTTTCGTTCCAGTTTAGTGGGAGCTCATTAAAACATTTCTCCCATATCTGGCCAGATTTATACGGCAGGAAGCACTTGTCTGTACAAAGTATTAAATGGGTGTGTGTTTATTAGGGGCCCCTATAAATGCACAAAAAAGGGCTGAGATCATCTCGTCGTGTCTGGGAGACAGGAAGTAACGGCCATACGTGACCCGTAAGATTCTTTCCCTTTTATTCCAGTGTTTCCCTGGCAACCCTGACCATTATCTGCAAACTCTGGCAGCTGATGTGAAACATGAAAATTTAAAAGACCTCCAGCGCCACAGGCCTCCTTTTCTTGTCCTCTTGCCATTTTTTTTTTTTTTTTGTTCCTCCTACGTTTGTTTTCATCCTGTTACCTTAATTCCTTAATGAATTGCAGATAACCCTGGTCTATTTTTAAACATTTGAAATGGTTTGCATTCTGAATAACATGCAATGCTTTTCACTAATATTGGCACTCTGAATGTGAGCAAAGATGGTGCAATGTAAAAAAAAGTGATGTTTAGCACAGTGTTTCTCAACCACCAGCTTTGCTCACCTGATTCAGATCATCAGCTCATTAGCAGAGACTGAAAGACCTGTAATAGCATGACAGACAAAGGAGACACCCAAAACATGCAGTGTTGGTGGTCCTCCAGGAACATGGTTGAGAAACACTGGTTTATCAATTAAACTAAATAACAAAAATGCTTAAGCCTATCTGACATTTTTGTCAAAATTAAGTTTATATACTTCTTATTAAAAGTCAACTTATTACATTAAGTTGTTTACATTTTAAGACTTTTATTTAAAAAAACAAAAAGGTTTATTTACAAAGTCAAACTCTAGCTTGGCTCTATTAGGTTCTTTCTGTTAGCCAATCAGCATTTCGAATGCACGCAGGAGGACCAATTAGGATCAGTTTTCTTTGTCATTCCACTAGACTGCCTCGTTGACAGTGGGAAAGAAACACAAAATCAGAATCGACTAAATAATGCCGCGCCACACAAAATTAAGAAGAAACCTCCCTGTCGACTATTTTATAGACAATCTTGTCAAGAACAGCAGTCTAAATTTTTAAGCAGTCTAAATTCCATGCAAGTTTTTTCCGTTTGATTTGTTTTCGTTTTGTTTCTTAATTTCGACAATAAATGTTACCTTATTAATTACATAAAATAAGCATCTGCACCGGACAAAATATTTAGCAGTCTTGTGTGCTTAATTTGAACAAGAAAAAAAATATCCTAAAATATTAAATAAAAAAGTGATAGAAAGCAAAAAGTTAACTTTCTCAAACATCAACATATTGTTACAATTCCAAGTTTTATTTTTCATTACTAAATTAATAAGTAGGCTGATTTTATTTCTTGATAAGTAATGTTTCGATTAATGATCTGCCAGATAGAACCTTATAACTCCAAGCGGGAAACGACTTTTTAGAATTAGAAGGTTCTGTCTGCATTTGCCCTGTTTTTTTGTTTTTTTTTACCTCAATTTGCAATTGATAAGAATTTTGATAATTTACATTTAGAGTACATTTAGAGTTTCTGTCATGTAAATGTATGAAAGAGAACTGTTACATACACTCAAAATCCTTTAGAACGCAGATAGAACTTAATAATTCCAAGGAGACGATATACATAAATAACAATATTACAATACTTTGTGAAATATATGTTAGCCACTGTTATTGGCATCCTTATGAATTCATAAGAATTTTATATAAAACATTAAATAATTTGGGTGAGAAGGAACAGGACATTTTTCAGCTGGGATATCCTGTTTTACTGGGCAATAGATATGAGGCAACACAAGACCAAACTCACTTCATTTATCACAATGGGTAAAAACTAAAACTTTTACAGCTTTGATTTGCGGCAAAAGGTTATTGAGCTTCACAAATTAAGAAATAGCTTTAAGAAAATACATTTCTTTAACCAGGGCAATGAGAAATTCTGGAAACACTTCTTATGAAGCCCAAAAAATCAAATGCATCACTAATAATAAGTATTAATAACACTGTTATCAATATAGCTGTAGCTGTCATTATAGAGCAGTATATAGGCCTTGTTGTGTTTTTGCAGATACATTTATAGAATTATTTTGCTTGATTATTAATGGGACACTCAACGAGAAACATACATTATATGTCCCTGAAATAAAAACAAATACAGTGAATAAAATGTATTTCATCTCAAAAATCTCTAAAGTGGACTGATGGTTGATTTCTGGGAGTTGTTCTGTAAAGGAGTGTCATTCATTTGGTTCTCAGATTTTTGTTCTTTATTAAAAACACTTTACAAATGTTCAAACCCTGTCATAGTCCTGGTCCTCAGCCCAACAGAACCTACAGCTTTAATAGTTTTGTTACTATGCTAAAAATCTATTTAGAAAAAACTTCAGAAATAGCAAAGTTTAAGATGTTATCATTCATATCAATTGATTAAAAACATGAAATTATAAATAAATTCTACAAATACATACAACAATAGGGGCGTCACAGTGGCGGTGTAGGTAGCACAATCGCCTAACAGCAAGAAGGTCGCTGGTTCGAGCCCCAGCTGGGTCAGTTGGCATTTCTGTGTGCAGTTTGCATGTTCTCCCTGTGTTCGCGAGGGGTTTTCCTCTGGGTGCTCCAGTTTCCCCCACAAGTATGGGTGTTTATGAGTGCTGGGTTGCAGCTGGAAGGGCATCCGCTGTGTAAAACATATGCTGGATAAGTTGGCGGTTCATTCCGCTGTGGTGACCCCTGATTAATAAAGGCACTAAGCTGAAAAAAAATGAACGAATAAAAAATTTTAATACAAATAAATGTACAATTGTCCTCGTGTTTCCGTCAGTCCTCTCACATTTGCATTAAATTTAACATAAAATGCGTGCAATACACATTTAAGACTGACTCAAAAGTGACTTAATTTGATGAAGAAGCTGACAGTGATCAAGGATGCGTTCTATCATTGAATTGTACGATTTTATGCTTGATTTGTATGATTTTTGTTTTTGAGGACCACAAGCTTAAGTCAGACCCTGTCACATTTTTTATGAGTGAAAATGTACGTTTCTGGTAGAATGTCCCTAATAATTATAAGCAGAGCTATAATTCATTAGAAGAGTGGGCTTCACAGAAAGTGTTACAGAATTCCAGTCAACTGTAAGTGTTATGAATCACCCCGGATGTGTGTTTGTCGTGTTTAAACATACTTTTACCAGAGGATCATTCGAATAGCTAAAAAAAAACCTTTTTGAGATCCAGAAAGTCTCAAAAACTACAATCTGAAATCAACTGTTAGAAACTGTCTCTGCCTTCCAAAACACACTCAAGTGTCTACAGGGTTTAGTTTCGGTAATATATTTTAAGCAGAATGTTAAAAAAAAAATACAGAATATTTTTGACAGTCTTTTTTTGGCTTGCATTTACCAAGGGTGCCAATATTAGATGAGGACACTGCATATACCAGGTGTGCAGTGAGTAAACAGACACGCAGTGACACATGATGTTGCAAACCTGCTCTTCCTGAGGACAGGAGTGTTTACATTCCTGTGATAAAGCGACTCCCTTTCTGTAAAGTTAAAGAAAGACCAGTTTTACAGGCTCCGAGGACACAAATGCAAGATGATAAGGATGTGTTCAGGAAGCCATAAAGTTCACACTTCTCACTGACTCATGTAACCCAAGCAATTACACTATATCTGTACGATAATATCATAACAACTTCTGATAGTTAATAATGTTTTACTGGTTGTGTAATCTCCTCCAGTTAGCATAGTATAAACCCCTACATGCACAAATATACACTCGATAGTCATGTGATATGATGTTCCTCAATTTCCTGTTGCCAAGCAACATGTCTGTCAGTTCCAGTAAGCTGGCACATGCTCAGTGTTTTCTGCCGTAGTAAGAGCCTCCTTGAGATGTCACACAGTATCTTGGCCAATTATAGGTCACACTGTGTTAAATCTGACCTACAGTCCTCAATAAGGTGCAGCCCTACTTTAGAAATAATGGCAAAACAAGTGTGCCAGTCTCTCGCAGCACTATAAAACTCATAACCTGTCTTACAACCCTTATCATTCAGTGTGGTTTCTGTTGTTTTATTAGCTGAACAATATAAGGGACATAAACATACAAAAGTCATGCACTTTATAAACAAAACAACCATATAATGTATTTAGATATTCTGTCATAACCTCAGTAAGGTATTCATAACCATTTATAAATTTAATGGCATTTTCAGAATCCTTATAAGCTCCTTCATTTTTACAGACTGGAAAGCAAAGCATGCTCCTGACAATGAATCAATGTGCGTCTTTCTTTATCAGCACTTTAAAACAATACTTAACCTAAACCAACACTTTTAGATCATTTACTGGAATTACTTTACTAGAAAAGTAAAGTTCCTAGACAAACTTTATGGTGGCTTAAGAAAGCCTCGTCTGAAAGTTTAAAATAGTTTTAAATGTTAAATAAATGTAGTTTTAAAAAGTTTGAAACAGTTATATATTTAGTAGTTGTTAATATGTTGCTAGGGGGTTGCTAATGTGTTGCTAGGCTGTTGCTAGGCTGTTCTGAGTAGTTGCTAAGGCATTGCTAGGGTGTTTTTTGTGGTTGCTAAGATGTTGCTAGGCGGTTGCTAAGGTGTTCTAGGTTATTGCTAAAGTGTTCTGAGTGCTTGCTATGCTGTTGCTAAGGCATTGCTAGGTGGTTGCTAAGGTGTTGCTAGGCAGTTGCTAAGGTGTTCTGAGTTGTTAGGCAGCTGCTAACATAAATTAGCATGGTTCAAGTATAAATAAGCATGTTGCTAACATAGTTCTAACATGAATTAACATGTTGCTAGTAGCGTGTTTCGAGTATAAACTAGCATGTTGTTTGCATGAATTCAGTAAAAATTAGCATGTTGCTAGTATATTTATAGTATGAATTATTATATTGCTAGTTAGGATTGGTATGTTTTTAGTATGTCCAATGTAAAGTCAATGGCATTTTCTTATAATGGAAGTGTGAGGGACAGTTGCTAGGGTGCCGTAAGTGGTGGCTAGGATATGGCTAGTTAGTTAAAAGGTGGTCAGTGATTGGCAGATTGGTAGTCTGAGTTAAATGAGCCCAGCCTTAAATCTGTATGACAATCTGGTGCAAAGTTATGAGGTCACAAAATTTGGCCCAATGTTAAGTCAATGGGACTTTTCCAAACTTTCCAGGTCAGTTCTGGGAAAACCTTAAGTCAGATCAGTTGGAAAAGATATCGCAACTTAATTCAGTACAGTTTGGAGGTTTGGTGTTAGTTTGGTGGTTGTAGTATTAACGGTCTCGGAGGAGATGCGTTCTTAAAATAGTCTAAGAAGAAGAAGAAGAAGAAGAAGTTTATGTAGTATAACAGTATGTTGGCTTTCTCAAGCCACTATAATATTATAATATAATATGTAAACTCATATGTGTATAATTAATGAATACAGTGATACTTTAAAATCACAATAAATAACAAAGAAATTATTAAATTTCACATTTAGTTTGAACTTTTTAAGTACTTTTAAGTATTTGTTATGATAATGTGAGAGTTTTGTCAATTTATTCATTCATTCATTCATTTTCTTTTCGGCTTAGTCCCTTTATTAATCTGGGGTCACCACAGCAGAATGAACCGCCAGCATAAGTTTTTGTCTCATTCACACACACACTCATACTACTGTCAATTTAGCATACCCAATTCACCGGTACCACGTCTTGGACTTGTGGGGGGAAAACGGACACTCGGAGGAAACCCACGCGAACACGCGGAGGAGAACATGCAAACTCACAATGCCAAACTGACCCAGCCGAGGCTCGAACCAGCGACCTTCTTGCTTTGAGGCGAACGTGCTACCCACTGCAAACCCTGTTTGGTCAATGTATATTAGAATTCAAATTCCTATATATGACAAACAATATGACAGAATAACAAATAATGTTAAGTTAATGACATATTTAGTTTGTGAATAAAACTAGTAGAACATAAATTGTTTTACAATATCATTAATATCTTCACAATGTCACACTGTCTTGACTAGTGCGGTTGAATGACTTTGTCCTGGAAGCACTGTACAAATGTGGCGGCGCTATTGACGCATGCTCGGGGTCTCTGTGTGAAATCTAGTGTATATATCTATGCGCGTACCTCAGCACACTTCAAACCGATTCCTGGGTAATCACGTGATTAACATCAAACTGGCATGGTGAAGGATGCTTGTTTATGTAACTGTAGGATTGGATACGTTTGGGGCGACAATTACAAATTACGCTAAGAAATACAAAGCGTGATGACCCCCAGAAGTCGCGGCAGACATGAGGATGCAAGGTAAGTGTTTTTATATTTACGCTTCATAGATTGTTTGGCCCTTAATTCTAACATGTCACGCTATATTTTTGCGCTTTGTTGGTGACACAATAAATCACTTGCCATATCGCGGTTGGTAAAGACGCCGTGTTTATATAGTAGCATTTTTTTTTCGAATGGTAGCAAAATGCTGACATCATGTAGGCCACACAGACTCCATGTGATGTCATTTTACACAGTATTTCGAAGGTCTCACTTGTGTCTCTCTAAAGTGTCTCTCAGGTCTCAAGTCTCACTTGTACACACAAGCAAATTCTTACTGCTTTTACAAATTGCGAATGCTTTGGTACATTCCTTCCGACAGTTGATTTTGTACAACTTACTGCTTGCTGCATTATCAATTGTTTGTCAAAATAAATTGTGGTTATATTGAATACTTCACAAATATCTAGTCATTACTTCATTAAACAAGTAATTAAACAGTAAATGTAATGCTTCATATTGCTCTTGTCCACTTCTATTTAGGTCTCTGTGTAATTAATATAATTTGTACTGTAATGATTCATATTGCATATGTCCATTCCATTAACATTACAGTAAATGTACTTGATACAGATAGATACCATAGCTCTCATAGTATGTGTACATACGCTCACCGGCCACTTTATTAGGTGCACCTTACTCGTACCTACTTGGACCCCCTATTACCTTCAGAACTGCCTAAATCCTTCGTGGCATAGGTTCAACAAGGTACTGGAAATATTCCTCCGAGATTTTGGTTCATATTGACATGATAGCATCACACAATTGCTGTAGATTTGTCGGCCGCATATCCATGATGTGAATCTCCTGTTTCACCACGTCCCAAAGGTGCTCTATTGGATTGAGTACTGGTGACTGTGGAGACCATTTGAGTACAGTGATCTCAATGTCATGTTTAAGAAACCAGTCTGAGATGATTTGCGCTTTATGACATGGTGTGTTATCCTGCTGGAAGTAACAATCAGAAGATGGGTACACTGTGGTCATAAAAGGATAGACATGGTCAGCAACAATACTTATGTAGACTGTGGCATTGACAAGATGCTCAATTGGTACTAATGGGCTCAAAGTGTGCCATGAAAATATCCCCCACATCCTTACACCATCACCACCAGCCTGAACCATTGAAACAGGGCAGGTTGGATCCATGCTTTTATGTTGTTGATGCCAAGTTCTGACCCTACCACCTGAATGTCGCAGCAGAAATCGAGACTCATCAGACCAGGCAACGTTTATCCAGTTTTCTATTTGTCCAATATTGGTGAGCCTGTGCAAATTGTAGCTACAGTTTCCTGTTCTTAGATGACAGGAGTGGCACCCGATGTGATCTTCTGCTGCTGTAGCCCATCCGACTCAAGGTTTGATGTGTTGAGCATTCAGAGATGCTCCTCTGCATACCTTGTTACCATTGCCTTTCTATCAGCTCGAACCATTCTGGCCATTCTCCTCTGACGTCTGGCATCAACAAGGCATTTGTGCCCACAGAACTGCCACTCACTGGATATTTTCTCCTTTTCAGACCATTCTCTGTAAATTCTAGAAATAGTTGTGCGTGAAAATCCCAGTAGATCAGCAGTTTCTGAAATACTCAGACCAGCCCGTCTGGCACCAACAACTATGCCACATTCAAAGTTACTTAAATCCCTTTATTTCACATTCTGATGCTCGGTTTGAACTGCAGCAGATCCTCTTGACCATGCCTACATGCTTAAATACATTTGCTGAGTTGCTGTCATGTGATTGGCTGATTAGAAATTTGCATTAACAAAAAGTTGAATAGGCGTACCTATTAAAGTGGCCGGTGAGTGTAAGTCCCACATAAATTATAGTGTATCTCTGTTGTCTGTTGCACTTAATATGCCTTACAGAAAAAAAAATCGTCAGCAAAACTGTAGCCATAGTTTACATTAGACAATTCTATCAGGATATATTATATTTGACAACATGGCTAAGCATTTTGACTGTCTTGTTTGCGGTCAATGACACAAGAATTTGTTATTTTGATGACACTGATATATTCATTGGCAAAAAATATTTGTAAAGATGAACTATGGATTATGAGAAAGTTGCAGGTAGCATTGTGTGGTGCTTTGTACTCTGTTTTAAGAAATGCACTTACGGGTTTGCAAATATTGAGAATGAATTAAGAAAAAAAAACTAGCACAAAATGCATGTCCAAGAAGGTGAAAACATAAAATGTGAACGAATCCTTTCAGAAAAATAAAATCAAAAAGCTTCCATGAACTTGCAATAGTCTGCCATGTGCTTGATTTCAGTCCCAGCCTTAAAAGCACAATATTCCCAAAAGACCAACATAAACTCTGAGACCACACACAAAAATATACACGCATGTAATGGCCCCTGTGTTGACCTCTGAGAAGGTTAGCTGCCCTCAGTTGTGCCTGCCCACCTGTGGTGCATTAAAAAAAAAGAGGAAAGGAGGGAAGAGAAAGTGTGCGTGTAAACAGAGAGATGGATGGAGAGAGAGAAGGCAGCAGAGGAGGGGTGGTTCTCAAGGGGCTTGCTATTGAGACCACACACAAAAGCCTGGAATCGTCTGAGTCTGTTCCCTCCTCCAGAGCCTGGCTGTGCTCTTTCACTAAGAGCTCTTTGGATCAGTATTACGAGGCCTGGCAGAGTTGAATATCCGCTTAATAGCCTTCCCTCTCTCTTTTGCATATCTCCATTATTTGGTTAAGATTACCTACCAGCCACTGTCATGATTATCCTGCAGCTCTAGCACAATTTGGAGAGTTGAGCTGAATTTTGAAAGCATTTTTGAGTGTTAATTTCATTCAAATCATATTGTAGTTGTAAAATACACATGTAATCATCTAACTTCCTCATTTTTTTTTGTAATTCAACTTTTTCTGTGCGCATTTTTCTCTTGGGAACCCCTGTTGTGCTTGCCGTCTCATTTCAGCCTCTGGAAACAGCTCATTACATATCAAAACACACTATCACCCTCTCCATTAGCTCCAGCACCTGCGTTATAAAGGTCTGCCATGTTTTTCTGATCGCGAAAAATGAAGGAAAAATGTTTTTTAAGTGTCATTAGTTCATTCATGGATACATTTGCTAGTCATCAGCTTAACCCCCACCTCCCTCACCAAACCAAATAGATTTGATGCTGTATTTCAGGCCCAAAAAAGCTGTTAAGCTGTAAATCTTTCTTCTTATTTTTTGGTGGGGGGAGGAGAGTTAGCGCAGTCTCTCTAAACGCGTCCTCTCATTAATCCAAGAGCTGTTGGAAATGCTGGAGACCCTCAGAGACAGACAGGCTGTCATAACAGGAAAGCTCATTTAAAACAACAGACTCGAGGAGTCTGATCAATGTGATTCAGTGACGGACGCCCAGCTGTGAACTAGTGGATCTCCACATAAAGACAAGAGAAATTAATCAGGTTTACTGTCCTTTAATTAAAAGCGAGAATGCTCATGCTTCAGCTGGCGCGAGTCGAGTGCCTTCACTCTTATCAGTCTCTGCCATTCTCGTTAAAGACGCTGGTCTTTAACGAACTGGAAAAGTAATTACTGAGGGAGGGATGTTGTCAATATCAGCCTGCCCTGACCCAGACACATATTGACTGCTTGCTCCGTTTCTTTGATGAATTTAACATTAAATACTGGCCTAATGCTTGCTTAAGAATGAAGGCTGTGTGCTTTACATGACACAATCACTAAAACTGTCAATTTATGACTTTTAAGTGCCAAAGCCATTGATTTTCATCCACTGTTTACATTTTTAATAGCAGCCTTTAATATTTGTGCTAATCAGTTCCTGCAGTAAAGAATTTATATTTATACAGAGATAAAGGTTAGAAAATACAGTCATTCAGTATTAGAGTAAATACAGTATTATTAAAATTACAAAAGTAACTGTTTTAATGCGAAAATCAAACTTAATCATGTCATTCTTAATTTTTACTTTAATTTGCTTAGGAAACCTTTATTATCAGTGGTAGAAACAGTTTTACTGTATCATGGTTAGGGTTGGGCTATGTCGATCAATTTGGCATCTTACGATGTCTAATGTGAAACATTGCGATGGACGATGGCATCGTCATCATAGGGGCGGTGAATTAATTATTTATGAATAGTTATTTAATTCATTATGAATTAATTAGTTGTAGCCTACCATTTCAACTACCTGACCTGCATGGTCTTTGCTTTACCCATAACTAAATCATAAATAAATAAAGATAAGTTACACACAAACTACCACCTGTCAATCACTTTTTCTGGGGGACTCTGGCATGAATAGGCCGAGTGATCTGTGTCGTTATAATGTTGTCGACAAACTTGGTTGGTAAAAAAGGTGCACAACCAACTGGAACCAACCAACAGTATCTGAGGTTTCCGCTAAAATTAATAAGTACAAGCATGAAAGCGAAAGTTTGAAGTGATACGTTACCTGAGCGATACGTAACTGTGATACATTACATGATAGATTCAAAACAATGAAGAGTCGTTAGATTGAGACAAGATTAATTAAATATCATGCTTAACAACTGTAGTGAGACGCGATCCAACAGTACATCCTTGATCCAACTGTCCGATGTGCACTGCTCTGCACTGTTACTTGATGTGCAATTTCAGCGGTATAGTGTGGAAGGAGGGCTTATCAGAAATGCTAAGTGAAATGCCAGTGTGGACGTGGATCGTTTTCATTCTAAAATACCATTTTAAAACAAAGACGTTTTAGTGTAAATGGGGCATTTTTCACAAACGGGTTGCTGCTGTGACAGGGGCGGGGCGGAGGATTGCGATGCAGGGCTGCCAAAATCCCTCTGGACCCCTCACACCCAGCACACTGCCTCTTTGAACTTTTACCTTCTGGTCGACGCTACAGAGCACTGCGCACCAGAACAGCCCGACACAGAAACAGTTTCTTCCCTCAGGCAATCCATCTCATGAACACTTGATGATAATAATTGCGAAACCAACATCACTACTTGCTATACACTTTTATACACATATACACTTATTTAACAACACACTTTACATGCCAATTTGCACATAACAGCTGCACATATAACGTTGTATATAGTAATAAACACGTACATACACTTGTCAATCTGTATATTTGCATTCACTACTTACTTCTATTTTTTTTTAAATATATTTATTATCTGTTTTTTGTCCTGTCTCTGTAATCCTGTTGCACTGTAGAAGCTCTGTCACGAAAACAAATTCCTAGTATGTGTGAACATACCTGGCAATAAAGCTCTTTCTGATTCTGATTCTGAACATCCTGCAGGCAAGACTAAAGTGGTCAAGATAGTAAAAATAAAGTATAAATAAAATGACAATTAATTGGTATTATTTGGCAGTATTGTGATCTTTAAATAGGTTATTTTATTATGTGATAAAATGATTCTTGATTTTTTTTTGTTGCTATAAATAAACTACTGTTACGCAGAATGCCAGTTAGGTGTTTTGTATGGTAAAATGGTTGATCCTTGATATTCTAATGAATATGGGGGGGGGGGGGGGGGGGGGGGGGGGGGGGGGGATTAAGCTGTAATATCAATGCAATACATAACCTTTGGATTTGGTGGCTAGTTTGCATGTACAACCTCATTGATACATTTTAGTTCGATTTGCTGATGCCTCAATGGCAGTTGATTTTAGGGGTGAGGTTTGGGGGCACGCCTCTTTTTGAAAATTGTATGTTTATGTATGAATTAATTTTTACAAATTGGGGACTTTTCTGACAATGCTAGGGATGCACGATATTGGAAAAATCTTAAATTCAGACATTTTGTTGTTCATATATAGTGTGGTATGAATATAGTTTCACCAGATTACTAGATGAATAGCTCTGTTTGGAAAGAAGTCATTAACTGATATTGGGGTGGTTTTGTAGGGGTCTGAATCCTGCATTAAAAATAATAAACAAGTTAAAAGCAAAGATAAAATCAATAGAGTTAAGAAAAAAATTAAACAGTGCTTTATGGGTGGAAGTACAGACATCGAATAATCGAATGTAAAATATTAACACTGTATTGTCTTCATTATATAAACAACTCAATAAAATACATCTTTATTAAAGTTACAAATGGTACAACTTATCATGCCTGAATGCTAAACTCGCTTAAAATGCTCACACAGTCACAGGCCTTAAAAACACATGCAACTTTCACTCCATTATAGTTAAGCTCTGAAGTTGCTCACTGATTATAATCCAGACTCATCATATTGCATCATGCGTTGTGACTATTGCGGGTATGAACATTGCAATATTGATGCTGAAATGATATATTGTGCCGTAATATAAACAATGCGTAAAATAGTTACGTTTCCTAGTGAGACAAAACCAGTGTCGGGCACGTTCCGTTAAAAGAGTAATTAGTTATAGTTACCAATTACTTCTCATAAATAGTAACTGAATTAGTACTGATTTACACAATTATAAAAGTAACTAATTACCAGGGAAATTAACTATTGCATTACTTAAAAAAATCAAATTTGTCAAATGACTATAAAATAAATATAAAACATTGTACACTAATCCACACACATTTAATGTTGTTGTGGGACAATGTGAGAGACAACCGTCAAATCAACATATCATTATAAATATTAGAACATAGGGAAAAATAGTGCTTATATTTCCCGTTTGCTATCTTTGAACTTGTTGGATTTGCCATTGCTCTGACTCCTGTTCATTGGTGTGTGCGACTGACTGTGGGTGTGCTTGTGTGTGAAAGCCAGCACTACTCTGCCTTTGATTGGCAAACGATGGAAATGTACTCTATCTAATGCCGAGTTCAGACTACACGGTTTTCAAAGTAGTCGTGTCACAGGTGTTTTCACACTGCATGAACACACTCTACAAAAGAATGAATCGCCAACAACGTTGTCTCGGTCCACAAACTACGTCTCACAACCAAACACATGCAAGACGTGACATAGAAACGACCCAGCGGCCTCGTAGTATATCTTTTGTTATTAACTACATGATGAGAAAAAGCTTTTAGTTGGGTGGAAAATGTACTTCTTTTGCTCACCTGGCTTTTAAAGGGAATTAACTATTTTTCTCAAACTTTTTTCTTTTTGAATCCAGTTATGGTATTGCTCAGCTGATACGTCAAAAAGACAAGTGCCAAATTTCCACTAGTTTTTCCTTCATTTCTTGGGTATAAATGGACCGAAAATAAACGTTTTTTAACTTCTCCCTCAACCTTCCGCTGGCCTGCAAATACCCAAACTAGTGGATGCTGTTCTCTCATTGGCTGTAGGTAATCGGGGATGTCATTTTCAATCAGAACTCATTTCACACGGCATGATTGGAATCGACGACAGCTTCAGCATGCCAAATATCTCACGGGTGTCTGTGACTCTTCGGCGATTCTCTCAGATTGCATCTTTGATCGTTCACACTGTGTGATTGTCACTCATGTGAACGGTCACCGATTTGTCAGCTATTTCTCAAAACCTATCGGCAAGTTAAAATCGGAGCTAAAATCATGCAGTTTGAACTCGGCATAAGCCAGTCATCACATTCTCAGTTACACCATGTTCACAGACACACCAGTCATCATTGCTGGTTGGTTATGTGTCCTGCCCCACCCCAGAGAAAGAGAGGTCCTGAGAGGTCCTGGCTGAGAGAGATGCTGTTCAAAAACAGCTTCAGTGATTTTATTATAGTATTATAGTAAAGCACATTTTATTGTCAGTAACAAGAACAGCGTTGTAACGGGGGAAACTGTAATTTATTTGAATACTCATTACAGAAAAAAGTAACAACGTTAGTAACACTGTTTATTTATAGCACTGTTATTCCCATCACTGGATAAAACCCATTTTGTCATTGATATGTATTGATTTCATATCTGTTTTTCTTATTTTAAGTTCAGGTGGGAGTGTTAGCACTCAAGCCACATTCTTTAATGAATGTCACCAAATTAATTTACCATATCTCACGCTGGGATAATACAAATCAGAGAACTCATACAAAAACAAAGAGTTATTATTTTACACTTAGAACAGAGGAAATCATATAATTTCTGTAAGAAATAACTAATTGGCTATATTGTTTTTTCTTTTATAAGGTTTGACAAAAAAAATATATTCTCTATAAACAGCGACGTTCACTAAAATTTAAACTTTCATTATATGGCTGTGCCACAAGATGCAAATGAGTAACATTTGCAATAAACGTGCAGTAAGAACAGAAAGACCAAATCAACAATTTTTTTTTGCAACACCCCACATAAAAAAATAAAAAAATCACTAATAAGAGACGGAGCCCTTAATCATACGGGGTCAATTCGGTCAATGACGTATGAAGGTAGGATACCCACAGTTAACGAGGCAGGATGAAAACGCACACATTCCTCCAAAGGCAGCCTCCGAGGCACCAGTTTGTGTTGTTAATAGGCTGAAACACCAGAGGCTTTGGATTCTTCACTGGGACTGCGGTCTGACGTTCAGGGGCCGCCTTTCCTTTCATCACTTAAATGAGCTGCTCCCTAATTAGACAGCACGCGAGCAGATGGAGTGTGTGTGAGCGTGTGTTTGAGTGGGAGGAGGAACCCGGAGAGTTTGTAATTAGTAAAGTATCATAGGAAATCCAATAGCTATTTAGAATTGTTACGTGTGTGTGTATTTGTGAAGAGTTCCACTCTGAGACATTTCACCTGGTAGCCTTTCCACACGCCAGACTTTTTATTATTCTCTTCACCAATGCGCGAAGAAAGACTAGTGGGGGTCTTTTTTATTATGTTTTGTTCTTTTGGTTGTGTGTGTGTGAGTGAGTGTATGAGTGAGTGCGTGAGTCCTGTATCTCCCACGGTGGCTTATTAACTGTAGGCTGTGGAGACAGTCTGCCAACTCTCTCCAGTGAACGTTTCTTTGAATGTCTCCCTTTTCCATTCTCTCTTTCAGTTTGTTTCTCTGTTTCCCCCATCTCTTTTAAGGTATTGGTGTCTCTTTCTCCTTTATTCTTTCAGCCTGGCCTACCTGTGTGTGGTTAAATATGATCCAAAATCTCTTTTTTTTTAATTTGTAATCGAGCAAAGCCTGCATTGTAAGTTGTAAAACAGAGGAATTTATAGGTGTAACACACAAACATAAATTCTGAGAAAAAAACTATTCCAAACAGATTTGCTTGAGACCACACACGCATACCCCTGGCAAAAAGTCATATGGCAAACATGTAACTGCTTTCAAACAGCCATGTATGCATTCACATTCAGTGCTATTGTGCATGCATAAACACACCTGATGGACACATTTTCATATAATTCAGGGTTAAAGGGATTCTGCACCCAAAAATGAAAATCCAGTCATCGTTTACACATTTGCAATTTGTTCCAAATGAATATGTCGTTTAGAATTGTGGAGCTTAAAAGAAGATATTTTGAAGTAATCCGGTAGTTTCAACAGCACTGGCTTTCTGTGCATGGACAAAAACAGATCCTCATTTTTATCCCTCAGTAGAAAGTTAGTCACTCTGCTTAGGAATGACATGAGGTAAAATATTTAGTAGCATTTCTCTTCACTATTAAAAATGCTGGGATATTTCCACCTATAGTTGGATAAAATATAGAGAAACCTAACCGATGGGTCACTTTTTAAATTTAAATGTTTAACCCAGTGATTGCTTTTTCCATATTTTATCCTAATTTGGGTTAAAAATACCCCACATTTGAAAATTATATTCACAGTTTGAATTATTCTTATTTTATTTGAGTTTCATTTGAATGCATTCATATTAGTAATTTATGATAAATGTCATAATTCTTTGTATAATCTGTTGGGGGAGAGGGAGGGGTGTTTATGATGATAGAATTAGCGCTGAGCGAAATGGCAAAAATTAAATCTCGATAATTATTTTCCACATTGAACGATAACGAAAAGAGTAACCCAACAATGACTGAAGCCATAAAAATTAGAGGGTCTATTAAATGCCATAACATATTATTGACCGGTGGCCGAAAATTTGGTACATCTCAAATTTCAACACACTTTTAGATTCCCATTGTTGTATGTTTCTGCTGTGTGATTGACTCTTAGATCAATATACTGTAGAGTAAAATTTCCAGAGCTTATCATTGTCATTCATTCATTCATTCATTCTGTTTTTGGCTTAGTCCCTTTATTAATCTGGGGCAGCCAAAGTGAAATGAACCACCAACTAATCGAGCATATGTTTTACGCACCGGATACCCTTCCAGCCGCAACCCATCACTGGGAAACATGCACACACATACATACGGACAATTTACCCAATTCACCTATACCACATGTCTTTGCACTTGTGGGGGAAACCGGAGCAGCACGCGAACATGCGAACATGCAAACTCCACACAGATATACCAACTGACCAAGCTGAGGCTTGAACCAGCGACCTTCTTGCTGTGAGGCGATCATGCTACCCACTGCGCCACCATGTTGCCTGCTTATTGTTATTGACATAAATTTTATCATGATTCGATATAATATTGTTTATTGAATATCTAGATAGAATGTATAGTTTGCACATAAATTGTTGTCAATGAGAAGTCACCTGCACAGATATCTCTAAGTGTGTGTGTTTACTGATTTACTTTAGTTATATGTGTGAGGGGAAAATGGCACTTTTATATAGTGAAAAAATATCATAACAACTGGTTAGTGAGCACAATGGACCCTTTTCACATTGCGTTTCAAATGCAGAGTGTATGGGCAGGACCGTAAATTTGACGTTCTTCTCTTTTCTGACTGCCGTTCAGTCTCATACAATTTTTGTCCGTTAATGGACCCTTTCCAGGTTTCTTAGTAGCGGAAGTCATCATACTGTAGTTGGGCAAATCTAGAGCACAGTGAATAGTAGAGTACAACAAAAAATTTTTTTTACAATCCTGTTTGGTGAAATAATAAAAGAAAAACTGCTCAATGGTGTTATCAAGACTTTCAGGAATTGTGTGACACTGATAGCAGCAGCCAGAAGAGAGAACAACATCAAAGCCTCGCATAAGCAGTAATTTTCTTTTATTTTTTATAATTTGATGCAAAGAAAGATGATTTAATACATACATAAATATACTGTACATATAAATGTACAATTGTTTAAAAAAATCTAAATATCAAAAAACTGTCAAGGATTTAAGATTATGATTATCGTTAAACTCATCATAACAGTCTTGTGAAACGGTCCATTGGTCCTCACTATTCAAAAATTGGCCAAAACATATTTGAATTATTATGAGGTCTCATTTCTTAACTTGACGTCCACAAAATGGGGAGGAAATGTGAGTATGCTACTTTCCATGCAAAAAAACTTGAATGTGCACATTAAATACACAGTAAATATATTTCACTTACTGTATATTCATTCATTAATTTTCCTTCGGCTTAGTCCCTTTATTTATCAGGGGTCGCCACAGTGGAAGGAACTGCCAACTTATTCAGCATATGTTTTACACAGCGGATGCCCTTCCAGCTGCAACCCAGTACTGGGAAACACCCATACACTCTCACTCACACAAATGTCTTTGGACTGTGGGGGAAACCAGAGCACCCGGAGGAAACCCACGGGAACATGGAGAGAACATGCAAACTCCACATAGAAATGTTAACTGACCCATCCGGGACTCGAACCAGCAACCTTATTGCTGCAAGGCGACCACTTTAAATCATCATTTGAGCCATAATCAATAAGTTAATTACACTTTATTCTGGTGTATGTTCACTTTTGTGAAGGTTTCTACATGAAGTTTTATAAAAGAGATATTTTTCATGTTTCTTTGATGATGGTTTTGTTTAGAGGTTGGAGTAGGGTTTGACCATAGACATATTATCAACCTGATTTAAAAAAACAAAGTCCAGTGATTCCCACACATAGACTTTACTTAGACTGGCTGCCCAGGTATATTAACAGCAGCCCAAGTATATTTGGTGACATTTATTTTTTTTACTATTATCATCCTTTTACCCCCTTTTTTTGTATCTACCCAATAGCCAAACATGCACGATCGATTAACCAGTGGAAAATGTTCTCTCTCCCTACACGTTTCCTACTGCATGTGAACTGTCAAAACTCCCAGACAGTCTCACATGCTCTGCAGAGACCCAGAGGACCCACACAGACGAACCTTTTTGGGACTAATAATGTGTCTGTCCTGGGTTTCTAAATCTCCTAAAATGTTTGGGATTCTGCTTTTGGTTTCGCTTTCTAAAGTTGACGTTTGTTGGTTAATTATATGTGTTTTTGCATAGCATTTTTATTTTAGGGCTGATTTACTGTGTACACAGATGCAAGACCAAGAGAAACATTATATAATTAATTCTTTGATCTTAACGACTCTTCTATTAAACGACTTTTCTATTTACTCAGAGACAACGAAATTACATCTAAACTCTAAATGTACACGTTAGAAATGGTTAATTAACTCGTTTTCCTTATTTAAATAATCCACACTTTTTATTCTTGTAATTATTATATTTTTTAGAGATATTGTCATTTATGTCATTTATTTCTCATTTGCTGTATTTTTTTTAAATAAATTTGATGATGTTGATATATTGCATGTTCTATACATATAACATGCTTTGGCAATACTGTACAAAATGTCAGAAGCAGATTTTACATATCAGTGGGTGCACATGGCTCCTCCTGAATAGAATAAAAGTAAAACAAACACTGAATTTCCTTTTTATTTCAACAGTCTTTAAAAAAAAACAAAAAAAAAAAAAACTTCAACCCATTGAAAAGAAACAGTGTATAACAGTGTCATAATAAATAAAAATATTGTTAAAAATCACTTTTTTGTCACATGTAGGTAACCATGTGCCATGGGTCGAGCTAACACAGCAAGTATATTTCAAACCTGTGGGAAGCACTGAAGTCTATGCAATGTCCACACTAAAGGCTGATTTATACTTCTGCATCAAGCGCACGTGTACGCTACAGTGCAGCCTACGCATGGACGCATAGCCTTCACCGTGGCCGTCGGCATCGCTGATGCGCACCTCTCAAAAAATTTTATGACGCATAGCACAAGCTCTGTGATTGGTCAGCTTGGAAGCGCTGATGAGTGTGGGCGGGACAGAGAGCCGCACGAGTCTGTTGGAGCGACTGTTTACAAGTGTCGAGTCTGGTGAAGGAGCTCCAGATGGAAAGTTTTGTTTTTTGTTTACCTTATGGTTAAAGTTGTTGCACGTCCGCCAGTTCCTGCCTCAAAATGAGCGAGTTTAAACTACTTGTACATTAAGGAAGCATTTAGAAAAAACAAAACACAGTGGAAACTCGACACAGAGGAACATAAACACCTCACTGCCAATTAGCGTTTCGGAAGTGTTATTGCAGAGCAACAGAAACAGTGCGCAGATGTATAAATGTTGCATGTGTGACGTGGGTCACGCCGATCACTTGACGCAGAAGTATAAACCAGGCATAAGACAGTGAAACGTGTGTGTGTGTGTGTCTGGGTGGATCCTGCATTCTCGCAGACAGCGCCTTCCATTTAAGGGCTTGAAGATCTTAAAGTTTACTAACATGACTTGACAAATAGGTGGACAGCTGCAAAAAACATGTCTCTGTATGCTGGATGGACATCACTTACTTATTTGTTTAGTAAACAACAGGGTTATTTAACAAGGGTTAACGATGTTGTGCGTTTACACTAACCAATGTCTGCTGGATAAGTCACTTCATTTGAGTGAGACCAAAAAAAAAAGTGTACCAACAGTACACAAGGTCCAATCTGACAATGTCTGGTCCATCAGGATGCCAATGTAAACATGCCACACTCTTGGAAAACATTTCAATGCTAAAGTGCAATACTAAGGACAAAATAACCACTAAACAAATACGTTTTTTTGGTTCATATTTAGCAGTTTTTGATAAACTGACAGCTGCTGTCTCGGATGGATGGATTGATTCGATGGATATTTAAATATTGCATGGTTGAGTTGTTGAATTAATTGTGTTTATGTTAGATTGTAATTGGCAGAAACAATTACTCCACAGATGGTTTTATCCTAATCTTAGGCTAATCCCTTTGTGTACTGATATTAGCTGAGCAAGCGGCTTGATGTAGGTCAACGTTTCTGACGCATGTGTTAAATGTGTTCAGACACAACAACAGAGATTTGGACATGGTGATGGAGAGAAAAGAAATAAAAATTCAGTGAATGTATTTGATGTTGCTCACTTTTATAGTTAGTATTTGCAAGTTAAAGCTATAATGAATAATTTTTAAATTGGGTGTTAATAATGCTTCTTTTATCATTTGTACATATTGGTTTAAAAGATGAACATATACAGGAAGCTTTATAATTTAATTTTGTTATTGACGACAACTAACAATTAATACACAGCATTCAAAAATTCAATTTTGCATTGTTTTGTATTTTTGAATTAAGTCAGTTATGCCTAAAAAGGCTGCATTTGTTTTGTCTGAATATAACAAAACAATCATTTCGATAAATTAATTTACAATAAAAAATAAAATGTAATTTTATTTAATAGATTTTTTCGTTGAATTTTGTGTACACACTAACTTTTTTTTCATACAAAGATGCTAATTAAAGTTACGCGCAAAGCTGGAATATCGCATAGAAGATGTACAAAGAAACGTTTCCATCAAATGAGTCAAAGAGAACTAAATTGTCGCTTTCTGATTAACTGGCGCCAAATATCAAAAGTAAAAACAGAATTTGCTGCGGTAGGAGAAGCTGCATGAATTTTTTATTTTATTTTTATAAATAAACTTGCACCTCAAAAGACAATGCTGACATGACGCAATGAATGCGTGGTGGCCATTGAAGGCGTGAGACGCAGACACTCTTGACTAGGGCTGCACGCTATTGGAAAAATCTGACGTTGCGATATTTTGTTTTTCTGCGATATATTGTAATATGAATACAAGTTTACCAGATGGTTTGAATAGATCTATTTGTGAAAAAAAAATGTTAATATAGATTGGTTAAGTTGATTTTGTAAGGGTGTGAATCATGTATAAAAAATATAAACAAATTGCAAGAATAATTACTATAGAGCTAAGAAAAAAGTATGCTTTATGGTTTACCGGTTTAGTCAAACTGTGTTCAGATACAGAAATGAAATAATGTAAGATAACACTGTGTAGTTGTCATTGTATTAATAATTCAGTAAAATTATTCTTCATTAAAGGAATAAATAATTTACGTCATTGTGCCAGAATGCTCAACACTTTCTTGAAATTCCTTTAAAACCCATGCAAATGAAAGTTTCCCTCGGTTATGGTTATACTTTGCAATGGCTACACAAATCTTACACAAATGTATTATCAATTGCTGATAATAATATAGTTAATAATATAATAACACTAATACTGGTGTGGTTAAGGCCTTTTAGAATGACTAAAACCACTTTTCAGATGTTTTATAATGTAGTCAACCTTCTTTTTGCCTTTATTAGATAGGACAGTAATTAGACAGGAAGTGGGGAAAGAGAGGGGGTGGAGGGGGAGGAGAGGGGGGAAATGTCCTCGAGCCAGGATTCAAACTCGGGACGTAGGCCTGCACGATTCTGGCTAAATGAGAATCATGATTTTTTTTGCTTAAAATCAAGATCACGATTTTCTCACAATTCTGTAGATGTAAAATAAAGGTTAATATGAGCAGGTTATTATTATTGTTATTTCTCAAGCATATGGCAAAGCAGCACTAATAATATTAGGCCTATGTGTAGGTCTACTGTTGGTTAAAATGCTAAATTTTGGGTAGAGTTGGAGTGGTGGGTTTGGATAGATATGTCCTGCTTGTTAATGCACAGTAAAGCGATGACATCAGAATATAACTATTCATAATTCTAAAGTTGAATTTTTATGTTTAAGACATATTCTTGCAATCTGTCATTGACAACATTATTAGAATTTTTTTTTATATAACTGGTAAAATCAGACATTTATTATTATTATCAGATTCCCTCTTGCATTATATTTAACATTTATATAGTCTAGAGTTGTTATACAGACACTGTTTAACATTTATTCTCATGCACAACACTTTGTGTTCGCTATGAAAAAAAAATCATCAAATGTTTGTCGTAATCTTAACTCATAATTGCGATATGATCATTTAAATGATGTGCAAGCTTTCGGTTTCACTTTCACTGCCGAGTGCCCTCATGTCATGGCTGCCGTCATTTTAAGGAAAAAAACGGCTCTCAGACGCACTCTGTGCAACAAACTGAACATTATTTTACAACTTTATTACCTGTCATTCACAGCCTATGCAGGTTCTGGTCACTAAGTAGACATCGTTCGTGGGCACGGTCGCGTCCTCTCAGCAGAGTGCGTCAGCTCACGTGTCATTTTGCGGCCATGAATACATCATTACATCAAGACAGAAATGATAGTTTTGTGTGAATTACACTATATAAATACAGTATGTGACACCATTTGGAGGTGTCAACGTTGCTAAGAAACATATGTAAAACAATGTGAAGACTTGTGCGACTTCCTTTATGCCTCTCCCGAACTTGAAACTAAAATTGGCTGAATCGTAGAGATGCTGGATTAAGATTATGTAGGGGGTTGAATCGAGATTGTGATCTTTTTTCGATTCATTGTGAAGCCCTATCGGGACACCCTGAAGTGCAACGCACCATATGTCAACACCGACCATTCACATATTTTTATCATCAGGTGATCTCTTATAACAAAATCACATTACTTTTTAATGCGCATACTGCAATTTGTTCAGTAAAAGTATTTCCATTGTTGTTTATGCACATTTTTTCTTATTGAATAAAAAGTTTATCATACTAAGTTATGCGCATATGGTTTTATGCTTATTTGTACAATGTATGTGCATTGTGGCAAAATAGGTGGATGTAAACACACAGTGCATCCGCAAAGTATTCATAGCGCTTCACTTTTTCCTCATTGTTTTATGTTACAGCCTTATTCCAAAATGGATTAAATTAATTAATTTCCTCAGAATTCTACACACAACACCCCATAATGACAACGTGAAAACATATTTTTTGAAATTGTTGCAAATTTCTTAAAAATAAAAAACCTGAAAAATCACATGTACAGAAGTATTCACAGCCTTTGCTGTGAAGCTCTAAATTGAGCTCAGGTACATTCTGTTTCCACTGATCATTCTTGAGATGTTTCAGCAGCCTAATTGACGTTCACCTGTGGTAAATTCAGTTGAGAAGGGCCTTAGTCAGGGACCCATCACCAGGCTAACACCATTCCGACAGTGAAGTAAGATGGTGGCAGCATCATGCTGTGGGGTATGTTTTTCAGCAGCAGGAACCGGAAGACTAGTCAGCATAGAGGGAAAGATGAATGCAGCAATGTACAGAGACATCCTGAATGAAAACCTGCTTCAGAGTGCTCTTGACCTCAGACTGGGGCGACGGTTCATCTTCCAGCAGGACAATGACCCAAAGCACACCGCCAAAATATCAATGGAGTGGCTTCACAACAACTCGGTGAATGTCCTTGAGTGGCCCAGCCAGAGCCCAGACCCAAATCCTATTGAACATCTCTGGAGAGATCTGAAAAAGGCTGTTCACCGTTGCTTCCCAGCCAACCTGATAGAGCTTGAGAGGTACAGCAAAGAGTAATAGGCAAAAATTCCCAAAAGACAGGTGTGCCAAGCTTGTGGCATCATATTCAAAAAGACTTAATTGCTGCCAAAGATGCATCAGCAAAGTATTGAGCAAAGGCTGTGAATACTTCTGTACATGTGATTTTTCAGGTTTTTTATTTTTATTAAATTTGCAACAGTTCCAAAAAATCTTTTTTCACATTGTCATTATGGGGTATTGTGTGTAGAATTTTGAGGAAATAAAGGAATTTAATCCATATTGGAATAAGGCTGTAACATAAAAAATTGTGGAAAAAGTGAAGCGCTATGAATACTTTCCAGATGCACTTTAGCTTTTGTTGCTGAAAACCATATTTTTGTGTTACTTTTTTTCAGGATCCCTTTAATATATTCATGTTCATTGGCTTGCTGCTGAAAAAAAATATTACTATTTTTTTAAAGCCTCAAAGCATTTTCTGAATTGTTCACATTTTTTTTTTGAACATTGATTAATAAAAGCTAGTTTTAATGGATGAAAATGCATCATACTCTTTGGCTAAGTAAAAGCTTCAATTTCATCTTGATTAAATCTGATAATATGAGAATATGGTTTAATACGATCATGAAATATTCAAGATGGATTGAATCCTGCATATTAAATAATACTTAATTACACGAAGCAGTGACTAGGGGTTGTTTCCTCAAGCTCCACACTAGAGCACACTTCAGCTTCCTTTACTTACAGCTTCTCATTTTGAGACTAATTCCTTTTAAATCACAAGTGGACTCTCTGGCAAGACTGCAGACTTTAAGAGTCTCTCCTTTTTCAAGTATTGATATAATAAATGAGGTATGCTTCAGACGTAATGTAATTGATTGTATTTGTTTGTGCTCCAGACTGATGTGAATCTGTCACAGAAATGACTTCAGTCTGACACTGATGCGATGAGTCTACATTATTGTGTAGTTTGAGTGATGAGAGTGTCACTGTGAGTTTCCTCCTACAGTTCACACACACACACACAAACACTGTGCTTCAATACTACACTTCTGAGTAAACATGAACTTTTCAGTTATCAGTTGCACTCTGTTTTATGAGCCATATCTGCTTCAGATTTGAAGTTATCTCAAAAAGTTAGTTTTTTTACATGTGCAAAGGCTTTATCATCAACCGCAGATTTCACTGCACTGATGAAAATAGTATCAGTGAGCAATATAGGTGTGTGAGTTTCAATCCGGTGTTTTACTACTTCCATTATAAAGATTAATGGGACAAAGAAGATCAAAACAGAATCTCTCCTTTTCTCTTTCCTTTCATAACCGTCTCCCTGAAGGAAGCAATAACCAAAGGTCAATGGTGTGAACATCTAATATTGCAGTGCTGATATTTTTATATGGTAATTTTTTGCTTTATCCACTTTCTGGAACACTAATTTTATGTCTTTTGACATTTATAACCAAAGTGATCTGAGCGGAAAAACATACATTGACCTGAGCTAATTAAGCATGTTTGAGAAAGAGTGAGGGAGCGAGACGGAGAAAGAGAGAGAAGTGCCTTGTGTCAGAGAGCCAATTGAATCCGTTTCCTCTTTCAAATGGTCCAATCACAGCAGGAGCAGTGGACCTAAATGGAGCTTTTGTCTCTGACCAGAAAAGCAAGCCCTCTCTCATGCTGGAGGTCACATACCTGCTGTTCAGACATCTTTTAAGTATTTTAATTGTGTTTAACCACAGCGTGTGTGCGCGCACATCAAATATTTACAATGTACTTTAAAGAAAATTGTTCTAAGGAGTACCAGGTGAGGACTCTTTAGCTTGTAACAACAGCCAAACATCAGCAGAATGCTTTTTGTTGGTACTGTAGATTAGGGCTCTGCGATTTGGGGAAAATATCTAATTGTGATTTTTTTATTTTTTTTATTTATTTTTTATTTATTTATTTATTTTTTTGACAGATATTAAGATTTCAATTTGCGATTTAATGTTGTAGTTAAGCTTCAGCTCAATAATATTTATTATATCTTCTTACTGCTAAAATGCAGTGAGTGTTAGTTAAAAAAGGAACTGAGAAGATATTGACTTAAACATTTATTCAAATTTGTTTATAAATATCCAGAAATGAAACGCTCATTTCTCTCTAGAGCAAACAGTAAACACAAATAAAATGACCTTACCTTTCTGTAAACAAGTTGAACTCAAATTAGGGAGATTATAAAAACAAAATAATAATTATAAAAATACAGAACACTCAGCAAACTAACATGGCTGAAACAACTCGGAAATTGTACTTTGCTGTTGCTTGCTACTATATTGAGTGTCACTGGCAATACTTTCAATTGACTTTTTGGCAAGACACTGCCTGTGGTGTGTTTTAGGTGCTGGTTGTTGTATTTCCTCGTGCTGTGGCAACAATTCTTACAAATTACCTGTGAGTTTGAAAACAAATATTCCCATATTACTGATGTCCTGTTTTTTCTTCGATATTAATTTGTCTAATGCTCCTGAGGCACCAGATGCCATCATTCCACTCATCAGAGCTTTCCTGTTTGTTTGTTATTTTGTTTATTATGGGCATTCCGCATAGTTCAGTTGCGCAATTCTGATTGGGCAGAACGAAAGTGTGCTCACTCAATTAGCTAGTAAGACTGTCACACACAGATAGCAGTCACGCATTTGCTCTGGGTGGGGGAAATTAAACTTATATATATATATATATATATATATATATATATATATATATATATATATATATATATATATATATATATATATATATATATATAATCACAATGTTTCAAATTGCTATTTGATTTTGATTAATCGCACAGCCCTATTGTAGATAAAAGCCTGTGAAACAGCAAATGTAGTTATAATAATAAAGAACCTTCACATCATGACACCATAAAATGGCAGTGTTTTTTGTGGTGGTTTGGTCTAAACCAAGATTTTCATTTTGTGAGTAAATATTCTCAGCTTAATGGATATGTCTGTTTGTGTTTTGACAGTAAAGGTTGTTTCACACTGAAGTCCGAAATTTTCGTATGCGTTTTTTTTTTTTTTGTATTCTATGCAAATTTGTCATGTAAACAAACCTTGCAATATTGCATAAAAAACATGCAGATAAAGCACTGTCTCCATCCAAATGCACATACAAATAGGTGGATAGAAACATTGCTAATGTCTGAATCCAATCACAGGTTTTCAACGGTCTGCCACATTCTGTCTTTATTTTATATGCTGTGTTTGTCATAAAGTTATCTGTAGCTCAAATGATGGCATTCTGTATTAACACTTTTTCACTTATGGTGACTCTGAACTGTCAAAATACCTCTCAAAGCGCTTTTTTTTTCTGATGCGAAAAGCGAAAAAACCAAACCCGGTTCAATTTATTATTTTTTTTTTTATGATGGATGAAAGTTTCAGAGGCAGTGTGTCAATATGATTCACGCAACGTGAGGTCAGTCTTATTTTTTAACATGTGAAAATTCCGGATTTGGTGTGCAATAACCTTCAGACTGGAGCAAAACCTGATTCCCCTAATTCCTTTTTTAAATATATATTTTGTCTTAAGCCACCTCTTAAAGTTATAGTTCAAATGAACATTTCCTCACCCTACTCTCACTCAGGCAATTCTAAAGTTTTATTTCTTTCTTTCTTCTATTGAATATAAAGAAAATATTCTGATGAATGCTGGAAAATGACATTGACATCCACTGCAGGAACAAAACATTCTATCAAATTCAATGGCTGTTTTTTTCCCAACATTCTTGGGAATATAGTGTTTGGTGTTGAACAGAAAAAAGTAACTCAAACAGGTTCAGAACAGACAGAATTAAAATTTTGGGGTGAAGTATCCCTTGTATATCCCTGGCAAGCACCTTGTAAACAGTCTTTGGTTACACCTTATTTTAAGGTGTCCATGTTGCATATGTTAATTGTATAGTAATTAGAATCAAGTATGCATTGTGCATAACCCTAAACCTAACCTGCATTTTAACCTTAATTATATAGTGTGTATACTTGAAACAACACTGTAACAATACACCTGAAATTAAAGTGTAACCTAGTCTTCCTTTTCAAGTAATAAATAAAGCACATTTCGTTTTATCAGCTTTTTTCACCTATTATATGTTTAGAGTTGTATCCATTTCACACTGAATATAGACTATAATGCTGCAGTTTAACCAAACATTTATATTAATTAATATAAGAGTGTGATCACCTGATGTATTTAGTAAAAAAATAATGCACTGACATTCAAATGAGCTACTGAAAATAGAGGTTATACCCTATAACAAAAATACAACCTGCTAAATTTCTGGGTTGCTCTCATTTTTGCACCATGATCCTCAATTGAGTATTCTTAAATAAATCCAAAAGAGTAGATCAGAGCTCTGAAAAAAAAGTGTGTTTTTATGTATTCTTCAAAGCTGTACAGCTATCGGTAGCCTTTTCTACCCTTACTTGAAATGTTCTCATTTGTTTGTTTGTTTGTTTGAAAAGCTCTTGGCTTATTTCTAGAGAATAAGACAATCACAAACGTTGAGTCATACACAAACACAAACTATCTTTTGTTTTGCCTTAGTCTCAACAGCCGTATAACTAAAGCTGCTTTTGACCCCTAAACACACACATGCATGCACACACACATTTTTGTGAATCGTGGGACATTTCATAGGCTTCTATTGTTTTTAAGCTGTACAGACTGTATTTTATATTGCCCCAGCCCTTGCCCAGCCGTACACCTTTAACTACCCCTTAAAAGAAATGATGGAGTTTTACTTTCAGAATAAAAAGTATGGATTTATAAGCCTTTTTAAAAATGAGTACATCAGCAACGTCTTCATAATTCACCATCTCTATGTAATACCCATGTTATTATACACATTTCTGTCCTGATATGTTATCATTTCATATTATGGTTTATATTGTTTATTTTGTCATGTCACAAAATACAGTAAGACCCAAACAAGAATAACATGATTGTAAGAAAGTTAGTAAGCTTGAAAGTACAATCTTTATATATTGCATTTTATTTAGCGATATCTATTATTTTTATGTTGGACCTGTAATTACTCGTTATTGAACATTGTTTTATGTTTTAATAATATTTATTTTATGCTGGATTCAGTCACTGGCACACGTCTCCCCTGCTACTGTTTGGGGTGCTGTGAAGGCTCTGTATATATGTGTGTGTGTGTGTGTGTGTGGTAATAGCCATCACGTGCGATCGTTATAATCATTATAAATATGACTATCAAACTAAAAACAGTCTTACATCAACAACTCAAGCAATGCGCTGATAATAACAAATAATCATATTAGGTTACAAACAACCCAAGTAGTTGTCTAGCATGTGTGCATCGCTGCTGTTATGTTTACACATTTAGTGTTTTTCCTGAGGCGATTTAAACCAAAATACACAATACAAAATATGTATGTATATATATACATACATATATATATATATATATATGTATGTATGTATGTATGTATGTATGTATGTATGTATGTATGTATGTATGTATGTATGTATGGTATGTATGTATGTATGTATGGTATGTATGGTATGTATGTATGTATGTATGTATGTATGTATGTATGTATGTATGTATGTATGTATGTATGTATGTATGTATGTATGTATGTATGTATGTATGTATGTATGTATGTATGTATATATATGTATATATATATATATATATATATATATATATATATATATATATATATATATATATATATATATATATATATATATATATATATATATATATATATATATATATATATATATATATATGTATGTATGTGTATATATATGTATATGTATATGTATGTATATATACATACATATACATACATATATATATATATATATATATATATATATATATATATATATATATATATATATATATATATATATATATATATACATATATATATATATATATACATATATATATATATATACATATATATACATACATACATACATACATATATACATATATACATATATATATATATATATATATATATATATATATATATATATATATACATACATACATACATACATACATATACGTATGTATATGTATATGTATATGTATATATATATATATATATATATATATATATATATATATATATATATATATATATATATACATACATCTCCCGGCCCATTACAAGACATGAAGCTTATTTTTCTAAGATAAGGTTCTTTCTTAGAGGAATTCCTCTAGATCAGGTCTCGTCTCTTCCCATGATGCCGTCTGTTGGGAATCTGCTTTATCTGTTAGCCTGAAGCTTCTCCCCTGCCTCACAGCTTACTCATATCTCTCAGATGCTCAAATCCGACTAATCGGCACTTTGTCTCCAATACCTCCTTTCTTTTGTCCCGGTCTCGATCTCTCTTTCTCTCATTCTATACCTATATAGCTTTGTTTTCTTTCTCCCTCCCTCTTTCCTCTGCGTCTTAGATGTTCCTTCTGGGAGTTCAGGTTTGGTCTCTTTGGCCCAGTATCAGGAAGGTTATTCAAAGGTCAGGCCTTGGGCTGCAGGAAATGTGGAGAATCAGGAGGATCATGTGTGTTAGCTCTCATGACTCTTGTAATTTTAGTATGTATCAGTCCTTGTTCTATTACAACAGGCCTGTTGTTTGACTTGTAGTTCTCTCAGTACAGAGGTCAAAAGTCAGAGGTTAAAACAAGGGCCTCTACATCCTCACCACTGCCATCCTGTGTCCTCTAATGGCTGTCCATGAGACCATATGGATTTCGGATTGGTAATTGTTTTTCATTATGCATTGTTGTTTATGTTTTTGATTTTTAGCAGATATCTTATCACTATCAGATATATTATCTCTATATTTTTATAAGATAAAAAGTAACAGTTGGATTCTTTGTCTTTTATTCACAACTTGTTGAAACCTTTCATAGCTTCGAGCTACATATTATTTATTAACTCGAAACAGTAGTAGGGATGTGTTGCTATCTAACCGGCGATTACAAATTAACCATTCAACAACAGGGCTATTCACATCTATCTCAACTGTGTTTATATTCCCACCTTACTTATGCTATTATAAGTCAATGAATCAACCAAACTATTGATTAAGCTTACATGCTTTTAAAGTGTGTTAAATGTTAAGTTTGAACGCTGTCCAAATCTCTCTCACATGTTTTTTTAAAAAATTGTATTGATCGGTTTTCCTCTATTTTTTTTCTCTCAAACATTTTACATATATAAGCTGATGTCATATCCTGATGTTTTCCAGGTCTCTTTGGCTGAGCAGCTGATATGAGTGCGATGATGTAGTCATGATTAAGTCATTTTATGGATGAAGATGGATTACATCATGTATACTGATATATGACAATATATGCAAATTACATCTATGACATACAAGTGCATATTTAAATTTCATAAAATAAATGTCATAGATGACACATATATTTTGAAATATAGCAAAAATAGACATTTCTATTTTTTTCCCCAAGCATTGGAGTTACAAATATGTACATGTATGATTTTTGTTTTTTGTGTTCAAATATGGCCATAAATTGTCATGGTCACACAACGGAGACAGAAGATGGTTATCTCTTTTCATCAATTTATTCAAACACACAGTGAATTAATCAACAGGAGAAGCAAGCAAGTGATCGTCTTTGCAGATGAGTAGATGGAATGTTGTTCCCAATGTAAACAAGGATCTTCATTTAAGCATAACGAATAAAGTCACTTCCCTTAATGATAGCTTGTGTATCCACAGGTTTAGGAGAAATGTCCTTAGGAGAAACGTCCATAGGAGAGGGGAAACATCCATGGAAGAAGGCGAGTAAAGGAGAAGGTAAGGTGAACCATATGACATCGATTCCAGGCACTGACTGACTGGAATCGAGGCTGCTATATGGGGAACGGTGATTGCTGGTGCAAAGTGTGTCCTAATAATTATAAAATAGTGTTACTAATAACCTAATAACTAATGTATTTTATCTTTGCCATGATGACAGTAAATAATACTTTACGCTATATGTTTCAAGACACTTCTATACAGCTTAAAGTGGCATTTAAAGGCTTAACTAGGTTAATTAGGTTAACTAGGCAGGTTAGGGTAATTAGGCAAGTTGTTGTATATTGATGCCTTGTTCTGTAGACCATCGAAAAAAATAGCTGAAAAGGGGCTAATAATTTTGACCTTAAATTGGCTTTTAAAAAAAGTGCAAAACTGCTCTTACGAATAAGACTTTCTCCAGAAGAAAAAATATTATCAGACATACTGTGAAAATTTGCTCTGTTAAACATCATTTGGGGGAAAAAAAATAATTCAAAGGAGGGCTAATAATTCTGATTTCAACTGTGTGTGTGTGTTTATGTATGTATGTATGTATGTATGGAGAGAGAGATATATATATATATATATATATATATATATATATATATATATATATATATATATATATATATATATATATATATATATATATATATATATATACTTTATTGCCTTCAAGTGGTGCAAAATGCTATGGTTATGCTTCTGACTGGTGGTGCATAAACTAGAGCACATTACGCCAGCTTTAAGATCTTTGTATTGGCTCCCAATCTATTATAAAATTGATTTTAAACTCTTGCTGGTTTTTAAAGCTCTGAATGGTTTAGCTCCTGTTTATTTGCATGATTTATTATCTATTTATAATTCTGTAAAGTCCCTCAGGCCATCCAACCAGAGACTACATTAAACATTACTGGTGCAAAATTTAAATCTTGAGGTGAACGAGCTTTTGCTGTTTTTGCTCGAAATCTTTTGTACAGCACCTGGTCAACGTGGTCAGGTTGTTGTTGTTGCTGTTGTTAATATGTTTAATATTTAAGCATATTCTAATATATGTTCTTTTTAAATGTACTGGTAAAAAAACTACTTTTTTTCCCATTAAGCTAAATATATTTTATTTTAAGGAACATTTATAATATTTTGAAACCGTAAACATGTTAGGCTAAAAAATTTAGGCAAAAAAGATTGACTTCTGTTAGGGCTGGACGATAATTCGTTAATGATAATTATCACTATATATTTTTTCGATAAAGCAACAATGTCAGATGAATTGGTTAAAACACCCACTGATATAACCATGATCTGTTCATGACAGAGTTTTATGCATCTCACAATATGGAATGTCAAGAGAGTGACTCCATAAGGTAAGATAAACTGCACACACTTGATTACAGTATGTAATGCATCAAGTCGTGGACTCATATCACAGCGCAAAGCAAAACTTAACCTTTAAATGTCCATGCTTAATTAGTCATCGATAAGGTCTTTTGATCAAAGGGTTATTGACAATCATTCAATCATCAAATAATCACTAGCATCCCTAAATAAAATATATTAAAGGATATTTCATCCTAAATTCACCATACTCCCCATTAAAAGAAGAGTTCATTCAAAACTGAAAATTCTGTCACTTTTTTTTTCTTATTGAACAATAATATACAGTAACTTGTAGGGTAATGTCTTTGATTGTTGAAAACTTTTGCTGAAAAAATTATTAAGATAATAAGATAATAGTTCTTTTGCTTATTGCTTCTGCTTATTTTTATTTATTTTGTCACACAGCTAGAACATGTTACAAAATGTGTTAAATCAGCTGCACAAAGGGATTGGCATGCTGGAAAGCCTTTATATATGATAGATATAAAGATTTGACATTTGTCGTGATAATTATCGATATGAACTGATATGAAAAAAATTATTGTGATAACTTTTTTCACTATATCGCCCAGCCCTAATTCTGCTGTCTTTATTTTTTTACAACTTGAAAAGACATCTTTGGATATCTTTTTTCTTTGGATATAAAACAAGCCTGCATGCTTAGATTAGAGCTGCACGATTCTGGCTATAATGAGAATCATGATTTTTTTTGCTTAAAATCAAGACCATAAAAGACCATGTAAAATAAATGTTAATATGAGCAGGCTGTTATTATTCTTTCTTCTCAAGCATGATGGTGATGGTGCTCGTTGCGTGATACTGGTGGAAGAGCCTGGCCAATCCGTGACATTACCCCCCTCTCCAGGGCCCGCTCCTGAGGGCCTAAACATCCGACGCTGTGGTGGTCTACTTCGTCCACGAGGTGCTGGGAACTCGGGGTGATTGGAGTGGAACTCTTCCATAAGTGCGGGATCTAATATATCGGATCTGGGGACCCAAGACCTCTCCTCTGGACCATATCCCTCTCAGTCGACGAGGTATTCCAGATGACCACCACGACGCCGGGACCGTAGGATGTCCTTGACTTTATAGATGGACCCTTCTTCCAACATCAGTGGGGGAGGGGGTTTCTCTTCGTGGCCAGGCTCTGTGGAGGGAATCAGAGGATCGTGAAAGGGTTTGAGAAGGGACACGTGGAATGTGGGGTGGATTCTGTATTGTGGTGGTAACTGTAACTTATACGTGACTGGATTGATCTGTTCCAGGATGGTGAAGGGACCAACAAATCTGGGACTTAGTTTTCGGGAGGGCAGTCGCAAGCGGATGTCTCTGGTGGAGAGCCAGACCTTCTGCCCCGGAGTATAGATGGGACCTGGAATCCTCCTTTTGTCGGATACCTCCTTGGCTCTGCGAACTGCCCTCTGGAGATGGTGATGAGCATCGTCCCAGACCCTCTCGCTCTCCTGGAACCAGTAATCCACTGCGGGGACATCAGAAGGTTCGCCATCCCAGGGAAAGAGTCGAGGTTGGAATCCCAGGATGAACTGGAATGGTGTAAGTCCGGTGGTAGGTTGTCGCAGGGAATTCTGGGCGTATTCCGCCCAGCCCAGAAACTGGCTCCAGGAGTATTGATGACCGTGACAGAAGGTCCTGAGGAACCGCCCCACTTCTTGAATTTTCCTCTCTGTCTGGCCGTTGGTCTGTGGGTGATAGCCAGACGAGAGGCTGACGGTCACACCTAGGAGTCTGAAGAAGGCTTTCCATAGTCTGGAGATGAATTGGGGTCCTCGGTCTGAGACTATATCTTCAGGTAACCCAAAACATCAAAAGACATGGTTGAACAGGTTTTCGGCGGTCTCTAGGGCTGTGGGCAGACCCTTCAAAGGAATCAAACGACAGAATTTTGAGAATCGATCGACAATGACTAAAATGCAGGTATTACCTTCAGATGATGGGAGATCTGTCATGAAGTCACTCCTAGGTGTGACCAGGGGCGGTTCAGGATGGGGAAGGGATGGAGTCTACCTGCAGGTAGATGGCAAGGACTCTTTGACATTCTCTACGCATTCTCTACAGCCTTGGATGTATCTCCTCACATCCCTTGCCATATTCGGCCACCAAAAGCGTTGGGATAGCAGCGAGAGGGTGTTGTTGGCCCCGGGATGCCCTGTGCCCAAAGATGTATGGCTGGAATGAATGATGAAGATCTACCCGTTGATTTTCAGGGATAAATATTGGGGGGGCAGCCCGGCAGAATCCTGGATTTTGGAGTGGCGACGACTGTAGGAGGGGACCAGGTGATGGGACAGACAGTGACCTGATCTGGAAGGATCTTGGCTGGGGTTTCCATGATTTCCTGCTGATCATAAATTCTGGAAAGTGCGTCTGCTCGGATGTTTTTTGATCCTGGTCGGTATGATATTGAAAATTGGAATCGGGAGAAGAATAAGGACCACCGGGCCTGACGAGGACAGAGTCTTTTAGCTTCTTTGAGGTACTGTAAATTTTTGTGATCTGTGATCACCTGGAACGAATGTTTGGCCCCCTCCAGCCAGTGTCGCCACTCCTCCAGGGCGAGCTTGATAACCAGTAGTTCTCGGTTCCCGATGTCATAGTTCTTTTCCGCCGGGCTGAGCTTCCTGGAGAAATAGGCGCATGGATGGAGTAATGCTGGTGTACCGTAGGATTGTGATAAGATGGCTCCCACTCCAGTGGTCGATGCATCTACCTCGACCACGAAAGGCAGGTCAGGATCGGGGTGAGTCAGGAGTGGAGCTTGAGTGAAGGATTTCTTGAGGTTTTGGAAGGCTGCGACGGCTTCTGGAGCCCAGGATAGTTTTTTGGGTTGATTCTTGAGGAGGTTAGTCAGCAGAGCGGTGATGATACTGTAGTTGTGGATAAAACGTCGATAGAAATTGGCAAACCCTAGAAATCGTTGGAGTTCTTTAATGGTTTTTGGTTCTGACCAGGAAATAACTGAAGTGACCTTCCCCTCGTCCATGCGAACCCCTTTTTGATCGATGATGTACCCTAGGAACTGAACAGATGGTAAGTGGAATGAGCACTTCTCTGCCTTGAGGTATAATTGGTGTTCTCTGAGGGTTTGTAGGACCTCCGCAACGTGGTGGCGGTGTTCGACCTCACTCCGGGAGTAAATCAGGATATCATCAATGTAGACTATGACGGAGAGAGTTTTGGAATACGGAGGGGGCGTTGACCAGACCATAGGGCATGACCAGGTACTCATAGTGCCCAGTAGGGGTCACAAACGCCGTCTTCCATTCATCCCCCTTGCGTATTCTTACCAGGTTGTAGGCGCTGCGGAGGTCCAACTTGGTGAATATCTTGGCGGATCGGAGTTGTTCCAGGGCCGCAGGGACGAGAGGCAGGGGATACCTAAATTTAACTGTCCCTTGGTTCAGAACTCGATAGTCTATACATGGCCGCAACCCTCCATCCTTCTTGGCCACGAAGAAGAAGCTTGAGGCAGCAAGTGACGTGGACTGGCGAATATACCCCTGACTCAGAGCCTCCTGAATGTACTCCTCCATGGCCTTCGTTTCCTGAAGGGACAATGGGTAGATCCTACCTTTGAGCATAGGAGCATCTGGAAGCAGGTCTATGGCGCAGTCCCATGGCCGATGTGAAGGTAGCTGGGAAGCTCTCTTGGAGCAAAATACGTCCTCGTATGCAGAGTAGATCTTAGGGATCTGGACGGATCGTTTCTCGACTAGGCTTTCGACAGACGTGACGTAGACGGTGAGGGGTCTCTGAATCTGCAAGGGTAGGTCGGGAAAACAGCTGGATAAGCATTCTTCACCCCATCTTTTTATTTCTCCTGTGCCCCAAGAGAGGATGGGATCGTGCTTCACCAGCCACGGGCGCCCTAGGATGATATCCATTGATGCACCCTCCAGAACCAGAAATTGAATCTTTTCTTTGTGAAGTAATTCCACTTGAAGATTGACGGGTTCACATTTATGATGGATACGTGCCTGGGAATGGATATCGTTGGTTATAGGCTGAATCTGGTAGATGTGCGTCGAGGCTTCGGTGTGGAGCTGGAGGTGGCGACAGAGAGCGTGCGAGATGAAATTTCCTGCTGACCCGGAGTCGATAGGTGCCGTGACTGAAACAGAGACAGAATGGGTAGTTAACTGAACATTGGTGGTGAGAGGGTGCATCTTTTCAATGGGAGAACTGAACACACTCACCAAGGAGTGTACTGGACAAATGGGACAGTCCAGCCTGACATGTCCTTCGGCACCACAGTACATACACAGACTCTGGGTCAGCCTCCTCTGTCGCTCAGTGATCGTGAGTTTACCAGATTCCACGATCATTGGTTCTGGTTCTGGAGGGACGGCTGGCTCTGGCAAACGGAGGAGTGCTTGGGATACTGGTGGAAGATCATGCTGGTAGACCTTCAGACGATCAGAACAGCGAAGAGATTGTTGAATGAATTTTTCCAACCCCATGGTATCGTCGAGGGCTGCCAGCTGTAATCGAAGGTTGGGCTCCAATCCGAGCTGGTAAGTTGTGAGGAGAGATCGCTCATTCCATCTGCTAGCAGCAGCCAGACTGCTCCTTGAAATACTTGGTAAATGTATGAATAGAGTTTGTTACCGGCCCAGCTTGTTGCCAGATGGTTTCAGCCCACCGAAGAGCTGACCCAGAGAGAAGGGAGATGATGAACGCAATTTTGGACCGATCTGTGGGATATAAATCGGGTTGCATAGTGAAAACCAGAGAACATTGTAATAGAAATCCATTGCACTCCTCCGCCCCGCCAGAGTAGGGCACTGGTCGAGCCATGGGACTGGATGAGTGGGTGGACAGTGAAGAAGTGCTCAGTGCTGGTGGTGCTTCGAGAAGTGGAGCAGATGGTAGTAGAACTCTCTTCAGCGAGTCCACCAACTCCTGAAAGGGATCGTGAGTGCTCATGCTGTTGACTGTAGTTTGGTCCGGTCTTCTGTTAGGGAAGCAGACGGACAAACAAGGTGAGTAAATTATGAAAGATGTTTATTCCAACAGTGGAGCACAAAAGGATAACGTTGGGGAAGTGAATGAAGTTCGGTTGAGTTGATAATACTCGGTTGATAATACTTAGTTGTTCACTAAAGTAGACGTCATTGACTGTCGGGCGGACCCGCACGTCTTCTCGATTGTAAACAAACAGTGCGTCAGCTCGTGTGATTTCTTGATGGCGAATACATCATTACATTAAGACAGAAACGACATTTTGAGATGAATTATACCTTATAAATACAGTATGTTACACGTTTAACACAATTTGGAGGTGTCCATGTTATTGAGCAACATATATAAAACAGTGTGAAAAGTTGTGCGAGCGCCTTTACAATTCTCACCTGATTATTATATTATAGTTGGCTTATTAAATTATAGTTGGCTGAATCGTAGAAAAGCTGACTTAAGATAGTGTGTAGGGTCGATTCGAAATCACAATCTTTTTTCGATTAGCTGCGAAGCACTAGTTTGGATGTTGGTTTATAAGCGATTTGTTTTTTAAATGTTTGCTGAATCTTGGGCTGACCAGTAGCTTTTGATGTGGATGCTCCTTTGCTGCTGGAATTACTGTTGCTCTAAAAAAAAGTAAAAATAGCCTTTGACAACACGTTAAAAAAACCCCAAAAAACTCACATATACCACAGGAACGGTATAACAGAAAGTTAGTTTTAAAACCTTTCCAAAACATGGTATACCTTGAGACCAGATATTGTCTATTGTCACACAAACATGGAAAGTAACCATTTATTCGAAGTTACGCACCCCCCACCCCCCACCCCACTCCTTTAAATCTCTAACATGTGTTTTAAAAAGGGCCCCAGGCCAGACATTTTAAATGCACCCAGACAAACCAGCTTCAGAGTCATCGACCGCAGACTGGAAACCTTTAGCCCAGGATCCTTCTGATGTGACAACAGCTGATTCCATAAACCCCACAGTACTGAAGTCCTTCAGTCCAGACAGCACATGAAATCTGTGAATCATCATGTATTTGCTGGGTCAGACCGAGACTTTGCAGGGGCTTCATGTGTTTAAATTTATCTTAATTTTAAAAACATTGAACTCACAGTGAGGAATCGTCACACACAACCTGACTAAGCACAAGTCAACTCCAGGAAACTGGTGCTTTGTGAATGAGTGTACAAACTCCCAAACAGAATTGATAGTGAGTCTGCTGCATGCCTCCTTAACAACCAAATTAGTCACAGAACTTAAAACCAAATTTACATCTGATGTTAGGGTCTGTCATATAAGGTATGAAGTGCAAAGTGAAGGAAACATCACTATGAATGTAGTAAAATGTTTTTATTTTTTTATATATTTATTTGCCTTGTTTTTACTCTAATATCTAAAAATTCTTAATCAAGAAGCATTTTTTGACAAGTCAATACTCTCTTGTTTTAAGAAATAATATGCCAAAATTAAGTGAGTTTTTCCTTAAAGGTGCCCTATAATGAATCTGGGTATACAGCATAGTAGAATAATAAAAGATCATATATGGAAATGGGCATACTGAGCCTCAGACACCACCGTTTCCTCGTTTACATGGTAATTCCACCAAACCTCAGTGGACAACGGGCCAATCAGATGACAAAACAAACTGTGACGTGACTCACTTGCCATGCCCTCCACATTTGCAAGTATAATTTGCAAGCCTAATTTGGGTCGTTCATCCAGACCTGATGAGCAGCCATGTCATCAAGCTCTGGGATCATTAATATGCATGCCTCAGGCCACATTTGATAATCCAAACATTTTCTAGTGATACAACAGGGATAATTTTTCTCCCTTAGTTATTCAAAGTGTATATTTCATTTACTATGTATGTGAGACTTTTATTTTGAAAACGTGAGCACCAATTTGTTTACTGTGTGTTACTGGGCAACGACAGCACGGGGCACATTTAAACTGGCCTCAGGATGCAAAATGCAAGATTTACAGATTACACATTTATTCATCTCCACTCTGAAGAGGCATGGGGTGTGTTTAGTTACATCTTTTGTTAATTTATTGTGTTTATTGTAAAATTCGATGCGTACATTTCAACAAACACATGTAGACACCTGAATTGTGTCAAATCACTCTGCCCAGTTATCATCTGTTCATGCAGAAGTTGATATTAATTCCTGGCTGTGTTTGTTTTTACTATACTTTTGTCTATATTTTTTACTCTCTTTTGTCAAGTTTAATAATTTAGCCTTTATCCACAACAGATCTAGTGAGCAAAATAGGTTAACGTTACTCTGATTGGGTTTATATTTGTCCATGTTCAGTGTACATCATGCTGTGCGTGCGTGCGTGTGTATCTTTAAGGGCAGCACATCAGAGCAGAGCTCATTAATATTCATGACATGAGCCATATATGGTCAATCATGGACCTTCTGATTCTATGGGTGTTTCATGGAGTAATAAAGGCGCATATAAAACCATTTCTGGAGAATTTTTTAGACGTAAACCTACTATGCAGATTTCAGAGAACAATTTAACTTATTAAATAGGGTTGGGCGATTTGGCCTAAAATATAAATCTTCATTAATTGAACATTTTAACTCGATAATGATTAATGAACTATTTATTTATTTATTTATTTATTTATTTATTTATTTATTTATTTATTTATTTATTTATTTATTTATTTATTTATTTATTTATTTATTTATTTATTTTATTTATTTATTTATTTATTTATTTATTTATTTTTTTTGCCCTCATAGTTCACTGACAGGATTTGTATGCAGTAAATATGCTCACATATTACAAGCGAGAGATTTTTGAATGAAGGGTGCATTACTTAAAATAATTCATCAATGTTGAACAACTGAAATTACAACAGTTTTACAGTCACTTTTATCTTATAAAAGAAGTGAAAAAAAAAAAACTTGCACTTTTGGAAACAAAATTTATAATTTTCAATGTTTTTCATATTAAAAGTAGAAAATAAGCAGTATCCCTTCTAAATAAAATAGCACTTGTATATCCTGATCCTGTAAATAATATTTTATTTTTAAAGTTTTTTTTATAGAGATTTTCATTGCAGCATTACAGCAAATATTACAACATCTCAATTTTTTTTGCAAAAAAGAATTAAACAAATTAAATAACACACATAAAAAATTGAAAAAAATTAAATAAAAAAAAAATTAGGGGGGTGGGGGTGGGGGGTTAGGACGATTCTAAGGGCCCATACAGTTAATTCTTCCAGCCAAGATCTAAATGATGGGGATTCTGTTGATTTCCAAAACCTTAGCACCAGTTTCTTTGCCACAATAAGGCTGTAAGACAACAGATGTTTTTGGGAATCCTGGAGTGATCTAGTTTTGTCTGAAATTCCGAAAATGACCTAAAGTGGGTCAAAAACGAATTCACAATGAAAAACTCTGGATAGAGTTTTAAATATTTCAGCCCATAATGGGATAAATTTAGAACACAAAAATAATATTTTAAACGCATGCCTTTGAGAATCTTGCTCTGAATGCTACCCTAATGTAGAAGTAGCTCAAACTCGCTTATTCAGAGGCGGAAACCGGCAGACGTGCAACAATTTTAATCATAAGGTGAACACAAAAGTCTCCATATGGAGCTCCTCGAAACTTGTAAACACTCGCTCTAACAGGCTCGCTCCTCTCTCTTGGCCCCACCCACACTCATCAGTGACACCAAACAAACCAATCACAGAGCTTATGCTACGCATCCTTGCAACGTGTAGTTACATTTTTTGAGAGGTGCACATCAGCGTCAGCCACGGCAAGGGGTCCCGACACAGAAGAATAATCAGAGCGGGGTCACATGACTCCACACTAGATAGGAAAAAGTAATTGGAAAAAATCTACCTGGTAAATTTAGATTGATTATAGGTTGTGAACGACCATTTCGATTACTTTTCGATGAATCTCTCAGCCCTGTCTTTAAACCAATGCAACATATGGTACCTTTAAAACGAGCTAAATAATCTGCAATTGGGGTAAGCAAAATAATCTAGTTTTTCCTTTTGACATAGGTTATTTTGCTTACCCCACTGCCAGATTATTTATCTTGTTTTAAGGAAAAAATCTCTCTTAATTTTGACATATTATTTGTTAAAATGAGACGATATGGTTTGTTTTTGTGGAAAATGGAAACGTAAAATGCAAATTTGAGATATTTGGACTGAAACAAGTCAAAACATCTAATTAAGAAAAGCATTTTTTGCAGTGTAATAGGTCTTTTTTTATGTTTATTTATGTTTCAAATTACATTGGGGGTCTATTATCACTGAACTTATCTTTTATTGTTGACACCTTTAACAAAGTAACTTTTACTTGTATTTTTAGTAGTTACATTTTAGTAGATTACTCAAGAAGTACAAGAAATGAGTAATGATTTGTGCATCAGAAACACTCATTCCTGTCCTTTTTTAATGACAAAAATGTGTCTGTATTTATATACAACAGAATTGTAAACATTTTTATTACTTCATGCACTCATCAACAGTTGTTGTCTTTGCCATCTAAAGTACTTTGTTGTTCTTCTATCTGCTCCATTTCATTTTTGACGGTCATTCAGCGGTAATCTCATTCTTTGTAAGTTAATTTTGGAATCAATTAGATTTTGTACCTGGAGCTTGTGTGAGACTGTTTGTGAGCTTCTCATAAGTGCACCCCTGGGTGCATTTCTGAGTTATTGCTTTACTGGCCACCTAAACTTTAATGAATTGTGAAGTATCGGTGGACTGCTGCAGATTGGGGTCAGTCGAGGTTGCACAAGTTGATGTTTTGAAGGTTGCCTAGGGGTCTGAAGTGATCACTTGAGCTCTAGAGGGGGTGGTTAGTAATTTGGAGGGATTGCTGGTCAGAGTTGGATGGGGTGATGGTACTCACTCTTAAATTCAGCAGGGTGCGTGCCTGAAGGCCTCTCTGTTGGAATTTATTCTTTCAGGCTGAGGTAGATATGAATGGCAAGCGTCCTCTGCCATTATGCTGCTAATAGGAAAGGTCAGAGGGCACATTTAAACCCCGTTTCTTTTATCCTGTGGATCTGCTAGCTTATCCACATTGTCATTTGCACATTAGCTTCAAAAATGAGAAACTAGTTTTCTCAAACTGACACGCAAACATGGAATGAGCAGACCCATGTTGTTTGGTAACAGAGTTCAAACCATTTAACTAATTTACAGTCTTTTCTTTAGTTTGTTCAAAGTAAAGCAAATGCCAGCAGCACAGACAGTTTAACAGTTCAATGACTCATTTTCTGGTGTAGTTTTGGGATTAAACATTGTTTAGCTGTATTAGAAGATAGATGATGCAGTTTATTAATTACAAATATCTAAAGCTTTAGAAATTGCATTAACCCATATGTATAGTGTTGGAGATTTTTTTCATCCACTCTGGGGTAATTTTGTGTCTTAATTTGGCCTTAAATTTTCTGTTTCAGCTAGCAGAATGATTTTTGTGACAAATCTTATTTTGAGAGAATATTTTGAAAAACTCAACAATACACTGTGGGCAAATGTACTACCCTTTTGTTACGTTAGAGATAAAAACATCCACGGAATTAAACTGCTGTAAAATGCATCAAATAAATATTTATTTTCAAATATTTTTGCATAAATCTGTTAATCAACCTCGGTCCTGATCTAAAGTACTAAATTGTTTATAAAAGTACAGGTTTTTAAATCTTTAATTGCCAAATTCATAAATAATGTCACTGATTTGGTGGAAAAAATACACAAAATGATGTTTTTTTTATATAAAATGTAACTCTGGACTAGGCATCGGCCAGTATAAGATTCTGATGGTATGATAACCTTGGATAAAAATATCATGGTTTCACGGGATTGTGGTTACTGCTCTAAAATATATTCTTTTAAATGTCGGGGGGTAAAAAAACAAAAAACTTTTTTCCCCATTGAATACAATATATTTTATATAAAAAAAAAAAGTAAAATATTTTGGAGCGGTAACATGTCAGGCTAAATAATTCAAATTCATTATTATTATTATTAATTATTGTTATTCAAGTTTTCTTTACAATTGAAAACAGCATTTTGGGATCTCTTTTCTGCTGGAGAAACTGTTGTCCTTAACAAACAAACAAAAAAACCTCAATAAACAACTTGCCTATACTGTGAGGGGTGACGCGGTGGTGCAGTAGGTAGTGCTGTCGCCTCACAGCAAGAAGATCGCTGGTTCGAGTCTCGGCTGGGTCAGTTGGTGTTTCTGTGTGGAGTTTGCATGTTCTCCCTGTGTTCGCATGGGTTTCCTCAGGGTGCTCCGATTTCCCCCACAAGTCCAAAGACATGTGGTACAGGTGAATTGGGTAAGCTACATTGTCCATAGTGTATGTGTGTGCATGAGTGTATGGGTGTTTCCCAGTGATGGGTTGCAGCTGGAAGGGCATCCGCTGCGTAAAACATATGCTGAATAAGTTGGCGGTTCATTCTGCTGTGGCGAGCACAGATTAATAAAGGTACTAAGCCGAAAAGAAAATGAATGAATGAATGAATCAATGAATGAATGAATAAACGAACGAATTAACATATACCGTGGGAACGGTATAGCAGAAAATTTTTTCGGTTTTAAAACCTTGACTTTTACAAACCACAGGTTACCATGAAAATGGTTATCATTCCATGCCTATTCTGGACTGGATGTTTTTTTTTATCTTTTATCACAGTCTTGGACATGTGAAACAACATTGCCTTTGAGGTATTGTTTTTGATTAATTTTCATTTTTTTCTCCCTAATTTGTTTTTCCCCATTGACCTTCATTATAACCACATTGTCTTTATTACAAATCCATGACACCTTATAATCATGCAGTTTTTGAGTGTTGGTGGTTTTCCCTGTTGGGAAGAAGTAAAATTTGTCATTTTTACCATTGATCTGTTGGCACCATTAACCTTTTAGATAGGCCTGGACAAAAAAAAACGTTTCAGGATTTTACATGGAGTATAACAGCAAATTAATGTGTGTGTATGTGTGTCTGAGTGTGTGAGAATGACCTTTGCGCGCTGACCTTGATGTGTCTGAGAAAATCAAAATATGCATCTCAGCTCTCAGAATTACATGGAGTAAACAAAGACTGTGTATTTAAGCACCATCAAATGTGGAAGTCAATGGAAGTCAATTGGCCAAAAACAGCCCCGAACAGTATATTAATAAGAAAAAATTTAAATCTAGCAATGCATCAAAGCCAATGTTGTTACTAATTATTCACATATCCAAGACTGTGATAAAAGGAAAAAAGTCCACAATTACTTTGTATATTGAAAATATGTCATTTTTTTGTGTTTTTTTTTTCCATCAAATCAGTGGCATCGGTTGTGAATTTGGCAATTAAAGAGTTAAATTCTGCAATTTTCTAAACAGTTTAGTAGTTTTGATCAGGACTGAGGTTGATTAACAGATTTATGCAAAAATATTTGAAAAAAAATATTTATTTGATGCATTTTACAGCAGTTTAATTCAGTAGATGTTTTTATCTCTAACGTAACAAAAGGGTGGTACATTTGCCCACAGTATATTGTTGAGTTATTGTTACAGTATATTGTTGCCCAAAAAAGAATATTTATCTGAATATTTATCTGATGCGATTTTACACGGGTTTAATTCAGTTTTCATCCCTAACTTAACAAAAGGGTAGTACATTTGAACAGTGCACGAGAGTTAAGCAGAATATCTGAATATGTATTTTTATACATTTGAATATTTGATTTATAAAATGTATTACACAGAAGTATGGATGGATAATTCCTTTTTGAAGATTATAAATTAAAATTTTTCTTTACTGTACTTTGAGCTACACAGTCTTTAGTTTGCCTGTTCACCTGATTTGTGTTAAATGGAAATGTCCTATTTAGTAGAGCTAGAGAGCGAAAATTTGAATATGCAGACTGAGTCAGTCATGTGTCTCATGTTCTCTTTGTGTTTCTATGAGCTTTTCACTGCCCTGTCTAATTACTTATTCTTTTCCTGAGAGAAGAGGCAGAGAAAATAAAACACAGTCAGGGGCCTCGTGTCTCTTCTTTTTTTTTTTTTTTTTGGAGGAGTCACATGTAGTGGTGGGTGAGATAAAGACTAAAGCATTCATTTGTGTAAGTGAAAGATGTGTGATCATTTAGTGGTGCATTTACTTTCTGGAAGAACTGTACCGTACTTTTCCAATTGATGTTTTAAAGCGATGCAAATAAATGTAGTTGTTTTGTGTCTTGAGCAGGAAATCTATATGTTAAAATGATTTCTGAGATATTGTGTGGAAGAAGAATTTAGTAATGAAGCTTTGTCATTACATAGATCTACAAAAAACAGCATTTTAAAATCTACATGAAAACAATGTGTCCTTGTTTTAACATGAGAAGTGAGAAAATGTTTGTGTATTCTTTGTAAGAATGTTTTACAATATTTCTGTTGAATTTATGGCATTTTTGATCAAATCAGTTTGGCCTTGATGAGCATTAGAGGCTTCTATAAAAACAACAACAACAACAACAACAAAAAGCTGCGATGTGTGCGTGAGCTTGATGTGAGCAGATGATGACTGCAGAGGGCATGTTTATTAAATTATTGTTCAGCATATGTGGGCGTCATGGTGGCGCAGTGAGTAGCACGATGGCCTCACAGCAGGAAGGTTGCTGGTTCAAGCCCCAGCTGGGTCAGTTGGCATTTTAGTGTGGAGTTTGCATGTTCTCCCCGTGTTTGCGTTGGTTTCCTCCGGGTGCTATGGTTTCCCCCACAGTCCAAAGACATGCGCTATAGGTGAATTGGGTAGGCTAATTGGCCATAGTATATGTGTGTGTGAAAGAGTGTGTTTGGGTGTTTCCCAGTGATGGGTTCGGCTGGAAGGGCATCTGCTGCATAAAACATATGCTGGATAAGTTGGCGGTTCATTCTGCTGTGGCGACCCCTGATTAATAAAGGGACTAATCTGAAGGAAAAAGAATGAATGTTCAGCATATATCTGTCAATATATTTTAAAATGGAATTTATTTCTGCGATTTAGAATTTTTACAATAATTACTACAGTTTCAGTGTCACGTTATCCTCTAGAAATCATTAGAATGTGCTAAAATCTTTGTAATATATGTAGCTTTATTAATGTAGCATTATTCGAAGCCACTTACAAGAAGATAAGCGATGCACTTCAAATCATCAGAGACTAGAAATGCTATGACAACTCTAATTAATTAATTTATTTAAAACCTATTTATTTTCCCAGTGATGGGTTGCAGCTGGAAGGGCATCTGCTGTGTAAAACATATGCTGCATAAGTTGGTGGTTCATTCCGCTGTGGCGACCCCTGATTAATAAAGGGACTAAGCTAACGGAAAATATGAATGAAAACTTATTTATCGAAAGTTCTTTTTTCTTTCCTTTGAGAATACAGAAAGGAGACAGTGTGTTCTACAAGTGGTTTGTAAAGCCCACTCACCTACAAGAAGCACACCAAGAAATGTGCAATGTTTTTTTTTTCCAGAAACATGGAGTGTTGATAAGAAAGTGTCTGGCACTGCCTTCCTCTAAAAACATAAAAAAACATCTTCCTGATCTCAGTAGTTTATATCTTCCTTTGTGTTGTGTAATGTGAAAAGTCACAGAAACCGTGTGTAAGCGTTTCATATCTTTAAATCTGTTAGCCTGTTAAAGCATATTTAACATATATGACAGGGAAATTCCCACAACATAAACAAGGATGCATAAACAGGATATACATAATCTCACAAGGAAACATGATGTCATATATGATGCAAAACATCTAATCTAAAAGTGTAATCTAGTCTCTCCACAAGTGAGTGTGTAAACATCTGGTTTTTTAGGAAAAGTAATGAGCCCTCTTTTGTCTCCCCAGACTCCACTTGTTCACCCAACACTTTTTAGAACATTTAACAGTGACGACAAAGAAAATGTAGCACAGAACAGCTGTTGACTTTGTTAAAACAACTTCAGCACCTCCTGCTTTTAGTTTTTATGAGCCACATCAAGTGTTCATCACCTGACGCAGCATCATCACACAAATAAACAGTAGATTTCTACGTAATATGAAAATACTTCAGATTTATATCTATGTTTTGTGAGACTGTCTAGTTTTTGTGTGTGTGCCAGTGATATGCACGTTTGTAGGACTGTGATTTTCCCCTATAAATTAAAGCAGAAGAGTGTTTGTGTACATATATGAGTGTGTGAGAGATGAATGAGCACTGAGGTCAGTGTGTCGTGGGATACGGTACCTACTAAACGGTAGTGGGTGGTCTATACGGTCTCTTTAACGCTGCACGTTTCTCTAAGCTGGTTTAACAGCCACGCTAATTAACCCGAATAATTCTAATCTGTCTTACAGTTTTGGCTTCTTACCTGTTTACCTTCTTACTCTTGGCATCACAAGCAATCGGGTCAGTTGTATAAAACCAGGGTCCTGAAAGCTTAACGCTCAGTGCTATGCTCTGTGTCAGAATCACTCGCCCTAACTGACCCGGTCCAGTCTGAGCCGAGCTCGAGGCTCACATCCTGATCCAGGATTGGGTTCCCGCTAAGCCGGGGGTCTTGTTTTGACAGATGATAAGATTACATTTCTCAGGGTTTTTCAAAAACACATTTGTCCAGTCGCAATGAGAGCAGTGTTAGCCAAGCAGGAGTGAGAGGGAAAATAAACAGAGCAATAACACAGAATGACAGGCTTGGGGAAAAAAATATGAGTAGAGAAACAGAGGGAGGGGTGAAAAGGAAAAACTAATGCTGGGTTCAGACTACACAATGTTTTTGTTTGTTATGATAGGATTATGCAGTTTTGACTTTTCATGGACTAGAATCGTGTTGCTACCTGAGAATTATTGTTTGCTGTCTTTAATAGCAAGCATGATGTCATCAAGAAGGCGGGAAACATTTGCCTTTGGAAAACAATAGCTGTGTACTATTTTTGCTTCTGTTGCTCATGTTGCAAATGTGATGGAACCTGTCTCGGGGAAACAAATTAAACATTCATAGCCTTTCTCTCAGGACATTGTGAAGCACCCCAGATGTGTCATCGCTGGTTTTCGTCCATTTACTGTAAGAGATTAAATGATAAAATCTAGCTTCCCAACAGCCATTGTTGTTTATGGATTACAACAATATCCTTGACAGATGCCGTTTTTTGATTTGTATTTTTTTTGTGCGATAAATTGTCACAAAATTCACTGCGATAAGTGATATCAATGTCATTTTAAAGACCCCCTATTATGGTTTTTTGAAAATGACCTTTCATCCAGTGTGTAACACAGCTCTAAGTGAATGAAAACATCCAGCTGAGGTTTAAATCTGAAAGTGCATCGTGTTTAAAAGCATTGATTTCCTTAACGGAATAGTCAACTCAAAGTCTAATAAATGAATCATGTTGGGTTCAGATCTTTAGCTTGAATGCATCAACGTTGACAAGGTACATCACTAAATATGAAGTGTCAGATCGGGTAAAACGTGAACACGCCTTTCACTTCAGACACTAGTGGAGCATGGGGGATCACGAGACTGATCATGACGTGAAGATGATGATCACTGACAGATAGAGATTCAGCTGCGGGCAATAAAGGGGTAAAACAACACAACAGTATAGCAAACCTAGTGCTGTTTTAGTTCCTGTCATTTTTCTGATGACTGATACAATAACCTACGCTGCAATGCAGGATTCATCAGCCATTTGGTATAAAGGAAGGAGCAGCAGATTACTATACTAAATGGGACTTTGTCAGTAACTGTTACAGTTCATATGGACCAGTTTCTTCTTCCTCCGGATCATAACATGTAAGTGTAATTAAAATTGTTGCCCGTTTTGAGAACTTTGCAAAATATGTGTTTAATTGTGTCTTGTAACTTGCTCCCTACGTGGCTTGTAATCACGTATTTATTATAGATCAATGCTTGTGCTGTATCTCTCAGGTTAAATCTGTATGGGGCTGTTCACATATTGCATCCAAAACCACGTTGAATCTTTGACTTTTATGATATTAATGCGTTTCTGAACTCGCGATCCTCTGCTATTTGCCTTTGCTATGGCTAGCATTCGTTGTTTTTCACAAACTTGGTGCAGTCGGTTTTCAAAATCGTTCAAATTTTGCCACTGCGTGAATTAATACTGAATGTGTTTCGTTGTTATTACTTGGGGTTAGGGATAAGAGTAGAGTAATATGCTGGTGTTTAACTGCATTACTTTAATGCATTCCTGCATTGGGCTCTCACATACTCTCTGCTACTTCATAGCTGTGGTGGGCATTTCTCCTTGTCTTTCGCTGAACGCATTCGACCAATCACAGCAGAGTAACCTCTCGCAAAGGAGGGGTTTGGGAACAAATAAATCGCTGAACAAATCATATGAGAGTCACTGGGATAATTAGGTAAAAATAAATGCATATTATAAGACAATGAAAGTGTTTTTTGACCTTGCATGTATATCAGGTTGCTGTTGCAGACCCCAATGCAAAATAGGGGGAAAATAGGGGCTCTTTTATACCATTTTATGCCACTGATTATATAATGATTTCACAACAGCATAAAAATACAAATAGCATAAACGCTTTCAAAGGACATAAATTAATTAATGAAGCTTATTTATATGAAATTGATGTTATAAATAAAATAAACATCCTAATATAAACGTTGACATCGGCTATTTAAAATGAAAATGCACTTGTAAAATAACGTTATTTGTGATTGTGTACCATTTTGCAATTGTTGACTGCAGGTTTAAAACATAGACCATTTTGACCAATTGTACCAAACTGTAGATACGTTTCTTCACCCATCAGCAAGCATTGTTTTTAAACGCTTCACCTGAATATTCCATGACAAGTCAATATATTGACTATTGAAACAAGCCTATCATGCCAAAATTGTGTAGACTGAACACAATTTAAGATTAGCAAGAAAATAATAACTTTGTTAACTTGTTTGTCTGTTGAGTAAACAACTACGGTAAGTGATTTTTTAAAAGTTATCCACTAATAGACTTTGCAAAATATCTTAGCTCTCAGCCATGGATTTACATTATCTTGTGTTTAAAATATCATGTTTGTCTACAAATATCAGATATGCCTTTTTCAATAACAAAAACATCACAAACACTTTTAAAAACACTCTGCTGACACGGCCAATTTCTTACATATTCACATATTCACAAGCAAAAGTACAACAGAAAGATTGTTTTCTTTTATTGTCAACATTATTTTTCATTCTGGAATTTAAAAACAGAGCTTAATAGATCAGATATTTTAAATGCCTTTTCTATTTAATTGTGTTTAGATCAGTAAACATTTCAATAGATTTTTGTTTCAGGGCTTGTTGTAAAGATCATCTAGTGAACCACTGACCTAAACCCAATAAATAGTGTTTTCAGTAACAAATGTATGAGTGAAGTGCACTGTGATCACGTAGTTTTACCATGATTTTACATAGATTTGATCTCTTTTGTCAAACCGCGCATCACCAGACTCCAACCCAAACACACTGCATCACAAAAACAACACTGAGCTACTGTGCAAACTGACCATGCAAGAAAAGTTCTGGAAATAAATACAGTAGTCAACATTTGAACATTTTTAAATTTTAGCACAATTTTGATGAAAGGTTAGGATCCAACCAATTTTGACTACTGTAGGTGAGACAAACATATGCGATTACAAATCACAGACACTGGTTGTTTTGTTGTATTTGTTTAGTTTAATAATCCTTTATTCAGCAGTACTATGTGCCTGTAAATATCATTAAAAGGAACAAGTTGTTGACGTCACACTGCCCTGCAGCATTCATTTACATGGAAACTGAAGTCAAGTGTATGTTTAAGTACATTTTTGTGGTTTACAAAATGTAGGCTGAAGCCCGTATTTCCGATGAACCTGTGTCATTGTTTTTTTTTTTTTGTCCTTCACCCTTTTGTGATCTGTTGTAATATTTGGCTTTTAATGTCTGTAAAGTTATGGCAGTTGACAAACCAGCTGCATTTAGTCTCATAATAACTTTGTTTTTGTTCAGACTATCAAATACTCATCTATAATTCTTCCTTGGGTTACTAGTGTACATTTTTAGCATGAAACCCCATTTTTTCCTCAGGTAATAAAAGATATTCTACTTAATTCTATATTAAATGGATAGTTCTGCATTTAACATTGCAAAACCTTCAGCAATGACCTTTAATCAATTTACTTTGATAAAAAGAAAGAAACTATTTATGTAAAGCAGAATGAGTGAGCACACAATAAAAGGAAATAAAAGATGTGCACAAGGTGTTTCCCAAATGCACTGGGATTATTATGTAAATGTTTGTTTATTGAGTTACATATGGATAATGACATGTTTCATAGACACACTTGATGGTGTTGAGCTGCCGACAGGTCTGCTTTGAACTGAAGGACAGATATACTATTTTTTTCATTCTGATAGGGAAGCAGATGTGTGTGAGATGTACAGTATCATATATATATAGAATAAAATAACATCAGAAGTCTATGGAAAAAATATAATGAGTAAATATGTCCTCAATATATCTTGTAAACTGCTTTTGGCTTATCCTGAATCACATTAATATATATCGAACATTTTAAGAGCTGATATAAGACTCGAATCTATAAACCTAGAGAAACTGCTAATATTCTTCCACTGGAACATGCAATCTTACTATATTTAAATAGCAATGGTCACAGAGTTACTTTGTATCCTTGTGAAATGTAAAGTTGCAGTTTTGGTTTAAAATGTTTCAGATAGAGATCTGCACATTTTTATTGGTTTAAAGATATCACACGTACATTTTTTAACAGTTCTTGTGATGAAGTGCAGAAAAGCAAACACTATAAATATGACGTTCTCCATTTGCATTACACATACATTTAGCCATCAGGGAAGAAACTCCATAAAAGCATTTACCATTTCGCAAGTCCCTGTTCAGTTATGAATTTAGCAATCAAGTGAGAAGCAGAAAGTGGGAATCGAACAAGCCTTCAACAATGGCTTTCACATGTCCACGGTACTTAATGTAAGAATAACCTGCTGTTCTGAGTTGGTTTTAAACATCCACTGTAGTACGACTGAAAAAAAGAAAAGAAAAGACAAGGTCACATTCCACCGAGGCGTGTGTTGACTCTTCTGGACAGCTGGAAACTACAGTCTCTCCCATTTAAAAGCACAGACTAAATGACTGCCAAAAAGAAAAGGTTTGAAAATGACAAATAACGATAGGAGCAGGAACGGAAAGGGAGAGAGAAGGGGGAGAATTAAGAGAAGCGAGTCTTAAGCCTTTTGTCAGGGAGCAGTCAGTGTGAAATACTAAAGGCAGCATTAGTAAGCCTTGGTTGCCTCTTTGGCTTAAGTTTGAGCATTAGCTGCTCTGTTTATTGTTTGCTGGGCTTAAGCCTCTTTGCCATGGCACATATAACACTGTTTCCCAAGCATTTCATCAATATCAGTATCAAGGCATGTCCATTTTTATGTGCTGTTTGCATACTGCATAAACTCATTTTCTTAATCAATAGATCGTCTTGTTTACCATTAAAAGTGGTTAAATTCATAGTGAAGGGGAATGAGAAATTGTTTATTTATTTGTTGTTAGGTGTTTTCACAGCTGTGTTATTTAGTTCAGTTGAATCGCACTAGAGTTTGTTTTCCCTTTTAGTGCGGTTCGTTTGGGAAGGTGTGAATATACCAATCGCACTCGAGTGCGCACCAAAAGCTGACCCAAAAAACGTACACTTTCAAATGAACCCTGGAGCGGTTCTTTTGTAGTAAGAAAATTATCCTAACTAGAACAGACCCAACCGCAAAAAGTTCTGCACCTCTTTGGACTAATCCAGCTGCCGTAGTCTGATGTGCTCTGCATTATGGGATGTGGAGGAAAAAAATTGTTGACCGCGCTTTACCAAGCATTTTAAACAGAGGTGAAAAAAACATTACGTGATGGGTCGTTGGTAATATTTCCGGAGGATAAGCATGTCGCAGTTTAGCAAAATTAATTCGTGCTTCCTCCTGAAGTGACTTGGGATGCACCTTCACCGTTTGCATTGCATTAAAATATTCTCAAAATGTATAGTTTGAATAAAGCGATGTATACAAACTATATAGTACACTATGACCAGGGATACAATTAGCCAGCACAGTCATCCCTCCATAATAAAAAAGCCACATTTTGTGTCTGCCGGTTTGTTTACTTGCGGGAGTTCCATTGGCATTTTCCCTCACATTGATTTGTAGCAATCAAAAACCAGTTTAGGAAATTTGTTCAATAACATTTGGCCAGTGAGTGATGTGGATTTTGTCACATGGCAGCATTTTGGTTCTTTTCAACTGGTTCGGACCAAAGCAATCAGTGTGGTTTGAAAATGACTCAAAAACAGATGAAAAATGCTACATTGTATCATTTGTTGCCCTTACTCCGGCCCAAATGAACCGAACCACAGATGTGAAAGTACCCTTAAGCAAGCCGTATTAAAAATGTAACTGATCACAATAAAACAGTTTGCTTATGAGGTAATAAATCAGTGAATAAAATACATGTCTAAAAACATAAGCACTTGGTATTACAGTAAAAGGGACATTGTGCAGTACTCGTAAGCCTTGTGCATCCTCATGAACATTTGTGACTTCATCTTGTCATTTTTTGTGTGATAAATTTAGCTGTGTTAAGGCAAACAGCATACATTTAAATATGAATACATTTGATCTAAACGACTCAGTTTCTATTTACTCAGAGAGGACTTAATTACATCTAAACTGGCTGCAAAATGTACACCGTTAGGTATGGTTAATTAACTCGTTTGCCTGTGGGCTGTGGGCATAGGTGTGTTTCAATCTGGCTACCACCACAAGTAAATTTCAAACCTGTGGGAAGCACTGTAATCTATTAAAAATTAGGACTGGGCGATTAATCGAAAAAGAATCGAAATCAACATTCAGAACCTATAATCGATCAAATTTTTTCAAGTCAATTTTTTAAATTACTTTCCCTACTGCATGTGGAGTCATGTGACCCCGCTTTGTTAAGACTGATTTATACTTCTGAGCGCACGGGTATGGTCCGGCACAGAAAAGCCTTGAGACGGCATATATTTTTGAATTACAATAAAATTGTTATTATTATTATTATTTACAATAAAATATTTGTTTACAGAAGATTCAATAAATGCGCTGTTTAAAATCTTATTTACAGGATATAAAAGAGTTATTTTATTTAGAAGAGATACTGCTTATTTTCTACTTTTAATATGAAAACAGAATAAGAATAATACTGTTTTCAAAAGTACAAGCTATTTATTTTCACTTTTTTATAAGAAAGAGTGACTGTTTGTTATAGTGAATGTGTGTTTTAATTTCAGTTGTTCAATGTTGAAGTAAATAATCATAGATAGTAGATAGTGTGTGTTCCATTCAAATATTTTAAAGTCAAGTAACGCACTCATCATTCAAAAATCTCTCACTTGTAATATGTGAGCATATTTACTGTACAAAACCTGTCAGTGAACTATGAGGGCCAAAAAATTTAATAAACAAATAAAATAATCGTTCATTAATTATAATCAAGTTAATCGATATTTTGATTTTAGGCCAAATAGCCCAGCCCTATTAAAAATACAGTTTATCTGTCCTGAAAATTTGCTTAGCTTTTGAGACAGTCCTCCCTTCAGCCCGCAGCTTCACAAGGTGGACAAATGTCTACACCTCCCCCAAGCCTAAACCCAACCATCACAGAAGGGCGTTACCTTAGTGGATGTTACAATGTCCACTACATATTATATCTGGTCCATTATGTCATCGGGATACAGTGAAATCATATTATTTTCTTCATTTAAAAACAACAGTGGCTTTATATAAACAAAATGTTATTCAAATTCTCAAATTTAATGAATTGTCATGATCAGGACTGATCTGTTGGTTTCTGATGGTTTTGACCCAGACTTTTTGTTCTCTGTGGATCTATGTGTAACTTAAGTATTATTTATTTTATTATTATTTTCTGTGTGTGTGTGTGCAAGTACCTCTGTCATATTGCACGTGAAATCAATGTCAATAATAGTGTCTCTGATCAATATTTAGGCTATATTGGTGTATGTTCGTGTGCATGAGTGTAATGTCAGTGTATTTGTGGAATCTGTTTAGCAGTGTAATGTGTCTCATCGATCAGACGCTACTGCTCCATACAACAGTGCTCAAACAGCAGTCATCTTTCTTTATTTTTCAAACTCCCTTTAGTGAACAAACATACAGTATCTTTTGAAATGACTTTAAAATTACGGCCTCTTGTGATGCAATTCTGTAATGAAAATATTGCTAGTGGATTTGACCAAAAAAGCTTTCTGTGAGCATTACTGGTGCTGTCTTTGTATTAACACAGATGCCATTTTGATATATTTCTATATTTGTGTACACATAACTTTGCACTTCCTCTGTTTAATACAAAATCGTTGCGTTTTCGTGTCTGGAAGTTGTCATATACCGCAGTGTAAACTCTTCTTGAAACTTGTTAAAACATCATATCCTGTCCCAGAAAAGAGGCTTTCTCAGGGTCAGTCTGGAATCCAGCGTGTAAACTGACCTCACATCAGTCTGACACAGAGAGAGACTGTAATAAGATCAGTCCTGCTTGTAAATGTGTGGTTTGTGAAGCCAAAACCCATACAACGTGTTTGTGTGTGAATGTTTTTCTTATGTTTTGCTAATTATATTTACTATTTTCTAATCTTCCTATCCTCATGATCCTTCAAAAAAATCAGCTGTGTAGTTTTGTAAATCCAAGGAGGCAAGAAGGGCAGAATTTTCTAAAACGTTTAGCATTAATCTACACTGGTAACAGAGAAGCAATCTACACATCCAAACATAGACAAGACCAAACACTGAACTAAAAACTAAACTACAACATTTTTTTTTTAATTCAGTGGAAATGATAACTAACAGAACTACCATGCAGGGTTATTATAGTTAACGAAAACTAACGAAAAAATGAAAACTAAAATTTTAAATCATTTTCGTTAACTGAAATAAAAATTTAACAAGAGTTTTTTTTTTTTAACTAGAACTAACTGAAACTATTGTGTGCATACAAAACTAACTCAAACTAAAATTATAGCAAAAATGTCCTTGGTTTTCATCTTTCTAAATGTATTTAATACATAAGCTTACTGTAAGCCTTATAGAAGTAAATCTATTTACTTTGCGTTGCCAGGAGCACTCGTACGGCACCTCAGCATCTATAAACCTGATGCCATTGGCCAGATCAAGGCAGTTCTCCTCCAATCAGGCCTCGCTGTTGCTCCCACGACAAAAACGAGTGGACATGACAGTAGCACGGTGACAGCATTAAATACAGCCCAAGCATACACGTAGGGCTTGACATTAGCAACCACCAACCTGCCAAATGCGGGTAGATTTCAGCTCTGGCGGTTAAGACAGCCGCTCCCACTAGCCACTTGGTTGGAAATATTTTTTTAAATTGTAGCTTTGTTAAAAGCAGGGTTCAACAATAGAAATGGCTCAATATTCGTGCAAATGTGATCTCAGAATCGAAAAGCAGCATAACTGACAATCAGCATGACTGACTATCACGTGAGCAAAGGAAAGCTGGTCAATACCGAATGAAAGGATGATTTCTCGCGCGCACAGACGATGTGATGCGCATGGCTGTTATAAAGCGCGCATGCTCCCGTTTACTTGCACGAAGCAACTGGTGCGATCGGTTCTCTTTGAAATAGACTGGACAAAAAGCGTTGATTGTGCACCCACAGCCCTGCTGTTTTCAAGAGCTCAAGATCGAAAAAAATACATTACGTTTTAATTACATTTTACATAGGTTTTATTTTTCTTTGAACAGATTATTAACAGGCCTAACGTTAACCGTGAGCGCGTGACCATCCTTTCATCATCATATATGTTTTTCACCTGCTATTTTTCATTTCGTTAATACAGTTTAATTATCATCCTTTACAATAACATTGCTTTAATATGAGATTAACTCTCCCTATATGTGTGGTTAACTGCTGATCTTGGACCTTTAGTCTGGACAGATTACTTTAATTTTCGATACTCGACAATAGATCTTTGTAAATGTCCAATTTTTAAAAAGAATAGTTTTGTTGTATAAAAAGAGCATGTATACAGCTATATCTTGTTTTAATAAGTTTAAAATGTGTGGCTAAGAAATAATTATTTGTTTTTGATGTGGTCAGAGATAAATTTGGTAAATCCTGAATTGTGAGCCACAATGTGAAATAAAGTCATGTGAAATAAAAACAAATTGCAGTGCGACACAACCCATTTGCTCATGCACAGTAAGCAAGCTCATACACAACACTCACAAAATTGAAATGAATGAGGAGGCATGTGGACATAACACAACATCTAAATCAAGTAATTTTAGCATGTCAAAGTCAAATTTATTAATATATAATATATTTTGCAAACAAAAGTGTGGCTAGTGAAAATGGCAAGTGGCTTGTAATGTTGGAACTCTACTAGCCACAGTGGCTGGTGATCAAAAAAGTTCATGTCAAGCCCAGCTTAAAAGTGTTAATTTAACACACTTGTGCCTAATAATGTTTTTTTTTTCATTATTCACGATCATGAACAAATCATTCTTTTTAACCGGATCTTTGAGGTGAACCAGTTGAACCAAATCGACTGAATCATTTGAAACAATTCGCATCTCCAGTAAGCACTTATCCACAAACTACTTACTGTCTAACATGCCTAATACCCTCCTCTGCCTCGAAAAAAACAAATTTCCTGAGTTAAAAACTAAAACTACTACTGAAACTAATAAAAACTAAACTAAAACTGAGCAAATTCTACATATAAAAACTAATAAAAACTAAAACTAATGAAAATTCCAAAGCTATTATAACCTTGCTACCATGCAGGTGAAAAAGCTGTGATGTCTATGGAAGTAGACTATAGCTTTGTTTCTATTATTGCATTCCATTACTGCACAAATTGAAATTGCTAATTGATAAAAAAACCTTAATTGATAATGGAAAAACTTCAATTTGACAAATTTTCCATAAACAAAAACCTGGCATATGTTAAAGTCACATGATCACAAGACACTGTTATGTGTTTATGTTGGCTTCATTGACCATGAAGCAACAGGTGCCACAAGAGTCTTTACTGCATACCACAATTCAAAAACATGGATTTGTTCATCTGGAAATTCTGAATCCACAGTTTCTCTGTGAAAATACATACTGTATCTTTATTCGTGACCACTACAAAGTATAGTGTTCCTATACTATTATATATATATATATATATATATATATATATATATATATATATATATATATATATATATGTATATACATTTCATATAACCACTTAACATTGGTTAATTTAACTTTTTCTTTTATCAATATTTAGAAAATATTGCAAAAGTTTTACACAAATCAGTAATTGAAACAATGCTAGTTTCAAACTAAACACTGGAAATAAAAAGAAATCAGGTTGCATGGTTAGTCAAAGACTAGATTTCCATGCTAATTTTATCAGTAAAGCCAGTTCTGTAATCAGCTGTAAATACACAGTGCCTGTTTTCAGGTGGAGCAGCGTTTACTACACAGAGCCTTATCACTGACAAGATGTGCATAAAATTGCATGTAATTTAATCAAATCGAAAATTTTATTTAATTAAAACTGAAGACAATGTTGTTTGGGTCACTTCACAGTAATATATGGTTATGTTGCTGCTACATCTAAAATTGTGTGAAAATATCACATTTACCAGCATGTTTTTTACTTCAAACTGAGTGTCTGAAATAAATGCTTGTGTGAGGTAATTTCATAGATATGATTATTAGTCATGTTAAATGAAAAAGCATTTAAATCCTGTTTGATTTCTTTCTTTTATTTGGTTTCTTCTCAAGTGAGAGCACCCTCTGGCCTTTGGAGGAGATTTACTACTGATTATAGAACCATGTTTTTCACTGATGTACATGACAATCACAGCTTTTCTAAATCATGATTGATTTCATTTTATCATTCAGCTTTAACAGAAACATACTTATGTGACATCTAATATGCTGATTTGCTCACAAGAAACATTTTAAATCATTACCAATGGTATAAATGTTATAAAGAGAAATGCTGCCTAATATTTTTCTGGAAACTTTGATATGACGTTTCGTTCTGTGATGAATATATGAGTATATATGAGTATAGTTCAAATGATATTGCTATACATATGTATAGCACATACACCAAGACACTTCTGGTACACAAGATCATCATCCTCATCCCCATCTAACGAGGAAGAGATATTGCAAAACTTATGCAATAACACCTCGAGCCAAAGCAGAATAGCGAATGATATCAGAGCTTATGCAATATGCTGGACAGACACTGCAGTAAAAACCGAACACCTGAATTGCTGCTGCTGAATACTGGCAACAGAACAGAGAATTTGTGTGTGTGTGTGTCAGGTGAATGATTGGCCCTGAGGCATTGTCTGTTTGTAAGTGTGTGCAATCTCACCGAGTGCTGCTGTTTCAAATCAACTGAGCTTTATCATCACATTGCATAGGAGAGAAAGTATTTATTGTATATCCAGAGAAATATACATGTGCTAGGGATATGATTTAAAGGGATACTTCACCCAAAAATGAATATTCTTTCAGCATACACTCACAATTCACTCCCAAAACTGTT